>NC_081372.1:7009179-7156679 GCF_030684315.1 Stegostoma tigrinum
GGAGTAATTGTGTAGTGATAATACCAGTAGTCATCACCTCCAAGATAAAGAACATTTCTTACCTTTATAAATATTGTAAGTGGAAGAAAAGGCTGTTTTGTTTTGACAAAAAGTCAGGAATCTGAAAGATGATGAAATCTCCAGTCACCTGTTATGCAGGGTTTGAAAACCCAACCGCAGACTGAGGAAGAGGGGGCTTTCTGTGCACATCACTGATGAAATTCCAATCACCTACTACCAATGTTTTGGCCTCATTACCTGACCGTTCTGAAGAAGGCCAGGAGACTTCTCACTGGCTTTCCGACGACAAGTTATCTCTCAGTCAATACCACTCCTAAATTCACAGTCCATTATACCAAAGCTGTGTGTGGGAGCTTGCTGTGCACAAATTAGCTGCTGCATTTCCTACGGTTACAACAGGGATTCCATCCCAAACATAATTCATTGACAACAAAGCACTTTGGGAAATCCTGGGTCATGAAATATAAAGATACAACCTTCATAAAACACTTGATATCCTTTGCTAAAACAATTTAACTTAACCATTAGCTCGCATTACCTCTAAATCTTCCCGTTCCAAACATTTATTCATTCCTCAGATACAGATTTTTTGGCTCAAATGGGACAAACAATATCACATGCTAATAATTCTATACCTGAAGAATTTGACCTGGATTTGTTTTCCTCCCTGTGTTATAATTTCTTGTTCAAAAACACCCAACCAGGTAAAATGGCATCTCTCAATTCATTGCATTAAAACACTTAATAATTTGAAAAATGTCCTTTTCATTCCTGTCCTTATAACAGTAGATTAATGCAATTAAAGTGTGACAGTTACCACTAGCCTCCCCAGTGGATATTCTGTCCCTGTCTATAATGGTCACTAAACATGTAAACATGTCACGCTGTAATTACATCACTCTACCTGTGGTGGTGCTGTACAGCGTATAATTACAATAAGACAAAATTGCTCAGCTGATTTTCAATCTAATTTTGAACATAGAATCTTCTAAAGACAAAGGGAAAATAAGGGAGACAAACGGGCGGCTGGAAGAACGCAGCAAGCCAGGCAGCATTTGGAGGTAAGGAGACCTGAAGAAGGGTAATACCTGGGACATTGACCGCTCCTTTCCTCCAGATGCTGCCTGGCCTGCTGTGTTCTTCCAGCCTCTTGTTTGTCTACCTTGAATTCCAGCACCTAGAGCTTTTTTTGTCTCTAAAGAGAAAATAAGGACAGGCTGTACCACTTCTGAGTGAGGTCTGTTCATCATGTTTCAGCTATCACCTGTCTCCCCCGAAGCTGACTCAGTTGAATCCTGATCTCAGTTCCCTGTGGAATCTGTCGTGGAATGTGGGTCATTAAAAACAAGAACAAAGCTCTAACTACCAGACATGGATTACAACGTACTTACAGCACAGATGTAGGCCATTCAGCCCAATAAATCTGTGCTAGTGGGGTTGGTTAACTTGGAGAGAGACAGTAGGAACTGCCGATGTTGGAGAATCTGAGATAACATGGTGTGAAGCTGGATGAACACAGCAGGCCAAGCAGATCTCGACCTAAAATGTCAAACCTTCCTGCTCCTCTGCTGCTACTTGACCTGCTGTGTTCATCCAGCTTCGTACCGTGTTATCTTTGGTTAACTTGGAGGCTGGTTTGGGAAGCAGAGTGACACCAACAGTTTGGGTTCACTTCCTTCACGGGCTGAGGTTACCAAAAGAGACTCTTGTTCTCAACCTCCACACTTACCCGAAAACCCCCAGATCAAACCACCACTAGTTCCTCCCAACCAGCTGCTTGGCCTGCTGTGTCCATCCAGCTCCACACTTTGTTATCGCGGATTCTCCAGCATCTGCAGTTCCCATTATCTCTCTCACCACTTGTCCCCTCTCTCTCCAATGAGCCCAATTATCAAGTTAGACTATGATGACTTTATCTTCAGTGTATATGCTCTATGTAAGTGAATTGAGAGACTGGTATTGGTCAGGAACACCTGCAGAGAACTTCCTGCTCTTCTGGAGCAGCATGGGATTATTTAATGTCCCATTGGAAAGACTATACCTGCAGCAGTGTGGTCCCTCCACAGTGCGCTGCAGCCCCAGCTTTGGCTTTGTACACATTCAGGCCCCAGAGTGAACACAAACCTCGTATCAGAGATGGGAGCAGAGCTTCCCAAACCCTTCCCCACTCTGTCCGCAGATTGATGATCAACAGTGGTTGCATCCCACTCAGTCAAAGTCGAAGGAGGAAGGTGAAAGATCAGGGTACTGTTTGGGTGGGGCGGGGAGAGACAGCTGATATCCAGAGCTTTTGTTTGCGGGGGAGGGGGGGAGCTGAGGGTTTGTTTGGAGTAGAGGGAGAAGCTGAGAGGTGAGGGTTTGATTGGAGTAGAGGGAGAAGCTGAGGGTTTGATTGGAGTAGAGGGAAAAGCTGAGGGATTGATTGGAGTAGAGGGAGAAGCAGAGAGGTGAGGGTTTGATTGGAGCAGAGGGAGAAGCTGAGGGATTGATCGGAGTAGAGGGAGAAGGTGAGGGATTGATTGGAGTAGAAGGGGAAGCTGAGGGTTTGATTGGAGTAGAGGGAGAAGCAGAGGGTTTGTTTGGAGTAGAGGGAGAAGGTGAGGGATTGATTGGAGTAGAAGGAGGAGTTGAGGGTTCGATTGGAGTAGACGGAGAAGCAGAGGGTTTGTTTGGAGTAGAGGGAGAAGCAGAGAGGTGAGGGTTTGACTGGAGTAGAGGGAGAAGCTGATGGTTTGTTTGGAGTAGAGGGAGAAGGTGAGGGTTTGATTGGAGTAGAGGGAGAAGCAGAGAGGTGAGGGTTTGATTCGAGTAGAGGGAGAAGCAGAGGGTTTGTTTGGAGTAGAGGGAGAAGGTGAGGGTTTGATTGGAGTAGAGGGAGAAGCAGAGGGTTTGATTGGAGTAGAGGGAGAAGGTGAGGGTTTGTTTGGAGTAGAGGGAGAAGGTGAGGGATTGATTGGAGTAGAAGGAGAAGCTGAGGGTTTGATTCGAGTAGAGGGAGAAGCTGAGGATTTGTTTGGAGTAGAGGGAGAAGGTGAGGGATTGATTGGAGTAGAAGGAGAAGCTGAGGGTTTGATTGGAGTAGAGGGAGAAGGTGAGGGATTGATTGGAGTAGAGGGAGAAGCAGAGGGTTTGTTTGGAGTAGAGGGAGAAGCAGAGAGGTGAGGGTTTGATTGGAGTAGAGGGAGAAGCTGATGGTTTGTTTGGAGTAGAAGGAGAAGCTGAGGGTTTGATTGGAGTAGAGGGAGAAGCAGAGGGTTTGATTGGAGTAGAGGGAGAAGCGGAGGGTTTGTTTGGAGTAGAGGGAGAAGGTGAGGGATTGATTGGAGTAGAAGGAGAAGCTGAGGGTTTGATTGGAGTAGAGGGAGAAGCAGAGGGTTTGTTTGGAGTAGAGGGAGAAGCAGAGAGGTGAGGGTTTGATTGGAGTAGAGGGAGAAGCTGAGGGTTTGATTGGAGTAGAGGGAGAAGCAGAGAGGTGAGGGTTTGATTGGAGTAGAGGGAGAAGCTGAGGGTTTGATTGGAGTAGAGGGAGAAGCAGAGGGTTTGTTTGGAGTAGAGGGGGAAGGTGAGGGTTTGATTGGAGTAGAGGGAGAAGCTGAGGGTTTGATTGGAGTAGAGTGAGAAGCAGAGGGTTTGTTTGGAGTAGAGGGAGAAGCTGAGGGTTTGATTGGAGTAGAGGGAGAAGCAGAGGGTTTGTTTGGACTAGAGGGAGAAGGTGAGGGATTGATTGGAGTAGAGGGAGAAGCTGAGGGTTTGATTCGAGTAGAGGAAGAAGCTGAGGGTTTGTTTGGAGTAGAGGGAGAAGGTGAGGGATTGATTGGAGTAGAAGGAGAAGCTGAGGGTTTGTTTGGAGTAGAGGGAGAAGCAGAGGGTTTGACTGGAGTAGAGGGAGAGGCTGAGGGTTTGATTGGAGTAGAGGGAGAAGCTGATGGTTTGTTTGGAGTAGAGGGAGAAGCTGAGGGTTTGATTGGAGTAGAGGGAGAAGCAGAGGGTTTGTTTGGAGTAGAGGGAGAAGGTGAGGGATTGATTGGAGTAGAAGGAGAAGCTGAGGGTTTGATTGGAGTAGAAGGAGAAGCTGAGGGTTTGATTGGAGTAGAGGGAGAAGCAGAGGGTTTGTTTGGAGTAGAGGGAGAAGCAGAGAGGTGAGGGTTTGATTGGAGTAGAGGGAGAAGCTGAGGGTTTGATTGGAGTAGAAGGAGAAGCTGAGGGTTTGATTGGAGTAGAGGGAGAAGCAGAGGGTTTGTTTGGAGTAGAGGGAGAAGGTGAGGGATTGATTGGAGTAGAAGGAGAAGCTGAGGGTTTGATTGGAGTAGACAGAGAATGTGAGGGTTTGTTTGGAGTAGAGGGAGAAGGTGAAGGATTGTTTGGAGTAGAGGGAGAAGCAGAGAGGTGAGGGTTTGATTGGAGTAGAGGGAGAAGCTGAGGGTTTGATTGGAGTAGAGGGAGAAGCAGAGAGGTGAGGGTTTGATCGGAGTAGAGGGAGAAGCTGAGGGTTTGTTTGGAGTAGACGGAGATGCAGAGGGTTTGTTTGGAGTAGAGGGAGAAGGTGAGGGATTGATTGGAGTAGAGGGAGAAGGTGAGGGATTGATTGGAGTAGAAGGAGAAGCTGAGGGTTTGATTGGAGTAGAGGGAGAAGCAGAGGGTTTGTTTGGAGTAGAGGGAGAAGGTGAGGGATTGATTGGAGTAGAAGGAGAAGCTGAGGGTTTGATTGGAGTAGACGGAGAATGTGAGGGTTTGTTTGGAGTAGAGGGAGAAGGTGAGGGATTGTTTGGAGTAGAGGGAGAAGCAGAGAGGTGAGGGTTTGATTGGAGTAGAGGGAGAAGCTGAGGGTTTGATTGGAGTAGAGGGAGAAGCAGAGGGTTTGTTTGGAGTAGAGGGAGAAGGTGAGGGATTGATTGGAGTAGAAGGAGAAGCTGAGGGTTTGATTGGAGTAGAGGGAGAAGCAGAGGGTTTGTTTGGAGTAGAGGGAGAAGGTGAGGGATTGATTGGAGTAGAAGGAGAAGCTGAGGGTTTGATTGGAGTAGACGGAGAATGTGAGGGTTTGTTTGGAGTAGAGGGAGAAGGTGAGGGATTGTTTGGAGTAGAGGGAGAAGCAGAGAGGTGAGGGTTTGATTGGAGTAGAGGGAGAAGCTGAGGGTTTGATTGGAGTAGAGGGAGAAGCAGAGAGGTGAGGGTTTGATTGGAGTAGAGGGAGAAGCTGAGGGTTTGATTGGAGTAGAGGGAGAAGCAGAGGGTTTGTTTGGAGTAGAGGGGGAAGGTGAGGGTTTGATTGGAGTAGAGGGAGAAGCTGAGGGTTTGATTGGAGTAGAGTGAGAAGCAGAGGGTTTGTTTGGAGTAGAGGGAGAAGCTGAGGGTTTGATTGGAGTAGAGGGAGAAGCTGAGGGTTTGTTTGGAGTAGAGGGAGAAGGTGAGGGATTGATTGGAGTAGAGGGAGAAGCTGAGGGTTTGTTTGGAGTAGAGGGAGAAGCAGAGGGTTTGATTGGAGTAGAGGGAGAAGCAGAGGGTTTGTTTGGAGTAGAGGGAGAAGCAGAGGGTTTGATTGGAGTAGAGGGAGAAGCTGAGGGTTTGATTGGAGTAGAGGGAGAAGCTGATGGTTTGTTTGGAGTAGAGGGAGAAGGTGAGGGATTGATTGGAGTAGAGGGAGAAGGTGAGGGATTGTTTGGAGTAGAGGGAGAAGCAGAGAGGTGAGGGTTTGATTGGAGTAGAGGGAGAAGCTGAGGGTTTGATTGGAGTAGAGGGAGAAGCTGAGGGTTTAATTGGAGTAGAGGGAGAAGCAGAGGGTTTGTTTGGAGTAGAGGGAGAAGGTGAGGGATTGATTGGAGTAGAAGGAGAAGCTGAGGGTTTGTTTGGAGTAGAGGGAGAAGGTGAGGGATTGTTTGGAGTAGAGGGAGAAGGTGAGGGATTGTTTGGAGTAGAGGGAGAAGCAGAGAGGTGAGGGTTTGATTGGAGTAGAGGGAGAAGCTGAGGGTTTGATTGGAGTAGAGGGAGAAGCAGTGAGGTGAGGGTTTGATCGGAGTAGAGGGAGAAGCTGAGGGTTTGTTTGGAGTAGAGGGAGAAGCAGAGGGTTTGTTTGGAGTAGAGGGAGAAGGTGAGGGTTTGACTGGAGTAGAGGGAGAAGCTGAGGGTTTGATTGGAGTAGAGGGCGAAGCTGAGAGATGAAGGTTTGGTTGGTGCCTGTTGGAATGAGGACACAGCCAATCTCCCTCAGTAGGAGCTCCATGGTGACCATTTCTGACCCAAAGTCCATGACCCACACCTTGAACACATAAGGCCACTTGATGTCCCAGCCTGCACTATGAGAAGGTCTGGGTGACAGGATTGTAGCTGACACCACTTTGCTATTCACCTTGACCTTTTGAAGTTTGTCCTGGGGATGTGGATTTGCCAACATTTATTGCCCAGAGGGCATTTAAGAGTCACCCACATTGCTGTGGGTCTGGAGTCAGACCAGGTAAGGATGGCAGTGTCCTTCCCTAAAGGACATTAGTGAACTAGATTAGTCTTACAACAAACGGCAGTGATTACGTGGCTGGTGTTGTTCAGATCTATTGAATTCAAATCTCACTGCCTGTTAATGATGGGATTCGAACCACGTTCCCAGAATATTTACCGGGATCTCTCGATTGCTAGGACAGTGAAATTAACACTACACTACTGCCACCCCCACAATCTCTGGGACACCTGGGTTGTCCCGAATTTCTAAATATCAATTGGTTCTGGATTTCAAGTGGAAACTTTTCCACATCTATCCTAAAAAAAAACTCCTCCATAATTTTAAAATCCTCTATCAGGTCATTTCTCTAGCTTTTCTGGCAAACAGCTCCAGCCTCATCAATTCTTTTCTGAAAGTTGTAATCCTAAAGTTCTCATAAATTGTTTTATTGCTCCTTCTTTATATTTGTTGTTGATTATGTGCTATGAAAACGTATCCAGACTGCTCGCTGTGCTCTAACCAAGCTCCTATCCACATTTACCATCACAGCCATGTTGCTGAATTCTGCTCCTGAGTCCCATTAACTGTGATAACAAGGTGTAGAGCTGGATGAACACAGCAGGCCCAGCAGCATCATAGGAGCAGGAAGGCTGACGTTTTGAGCCTAGACCCTTATTAACTGTGTTGGGTGAGTCAGTCCCTCAAGACAAACATCTGAGCTACAAAGCCCTACGGAAAGATGACAGCACTCACAGAATCAGCACACCAGAATGATTCTGCCATGTCTCTTTCTCAAAACATGAGGCCAACTTCATGCTCCACCAAACCAAACTAGGCACAAATTTAAAACATTTAAAAATTTCTATATTAGTCTGTGTCACCTGGGATTTATTGGCTTCCAGCTCAGCTTCTCCCTCTACTCCAATCCAGATTCCATTTACTTCCATCTATAAGGAGAAGAGCAGCAGATAGATGGGAACACCATCACCTGCAGATCCCCTCCTACCATCCTGACATGGAAGTATACTGCCATCCCTTCACTGTCGCTGGGTCAAAATCCTGGAATTCCTTCCCTAAAAGACCTTGCAGGTCAACCCAGAGCACATGGACTGCAGCAGCGGTTCAAGAAGAGGTTCACCACTCATTTCCCAAGAGCAAATAAGAAAAGGTCACCCTGGCTCCTGAAAATAAACAACTCCCTGATGATTTGCTGTTTAAACTTTGCTTGTAGATTAAAGCATTGGCTAAAACTAGCCAAAAGATTTTTGACATTCGCTACCTGGGTTAATGCAGCCACCTAAATCTGGAGACAACCGAGCGTGATGATGTGCAAAGTTTCCATGTTGTAACTCTCTGCTATTTGTTACCAATTTCTGAAGAAACAACGTGACTCGATTTAGGAATCGCTATTTGTTTGCGTCACAAGCTTGGAGACTTCAGAGCTAAACAAGTCCCTTCTCCAACCTATTGTTTGAGAGGGGCCAGGTGGCCTAGTCCTGCTCCTATTTCTTGTGCTTTCATTGTGTTGTCGATTTTCACTCGAGCTCCTACTGGTGATCGCAAGGTACAAACTTGCAAACAAAAACATTCCAGAACACTCAGTATGCTCAGCACCTTAGGCTATTTCTAGCTGTAGCATTTCTTTCATGTAGCTCAGCGTCAAATTTTGTCTGATAATAACATTTCGATTACAATCAAGGCTGTTTTGGCAGTTACTAATGAATAGGGAAGAATATTGTCAAAGAAATCATGGAGGATTTACAACACGGTGTTACTGGGGTTAATGCTGATCTCACTTGGAAGACAGGACCTGAGTGTGACCATCTGCTCGACCTTCAACATTGGAGATTTCAACCTCACACAAGATCCACAGCCTTTTCATTCATTTTACAGGATATGGGTGTCACTGGCTGGGCCATCATTTATTGGCCGTCCCTAGTTCCCCTTGAGAAGATGGCGCTGAGCTGCCCTCTCGAACTGCTGCAGTCCATGCGTTAGATTCAGAGTTGGTGGAGTGGTATGATCCAACGCATCATCCTCCAACATTTCCGCCACCTACAGTGAGACCCCGCCACCAGAAAGATATTTCCCTCCCCACCCCGTAACAGGGACCGTTCACTCGTGACTCCCTAGTCAGCTCCACACACCCCATCAAAGGGCGGCACGGTGGCCCAGTGGTTAGCACTGCAGCCTCACAGCACCAGGGACCCGGGTTCGATTCCAGCCTCGGGCGACTGCCTGTGCAGAGTTTGCACATTCTCCCCGTGTCCGCGTGGGTTTCCTCCCACAGTCCAAAGATGTGCAGGCTAGGTGGATTGGCCATGCTAAATTGCCCGTAGTGTTTAGGGGGATGGGTCTGGGTGGGATGCTCCAAGGAGTGGTGTGGACTTGTTCGGCCGAAGGGCCTGTTTCCACACTGTAGGTAATCTAATCTAATCAACCTCTCCACCACACCCAATACCGTTCCCTGCAACCACAGGGGGTACTACACCTCCCCTCTCACCTCTGTCTAAGGCCTCAAACAATCTGCATTTCAGCCAACTTGATATATTATATCCGATGCTCCTGATGTGGTCTCTATATTGGGGAGACCAAATGCAGACTCTGGGACCGTTTTGTGGAGCAACTCCACTCTGCACACACCAACCAACCTGACCGTCCGGTTGCCATCCATTTTAACACCCCCTCCCACTCCCCTGGTGACATGCCCATCCTTGGCCTCCTCCACTGTCAGAGAGAGGCCAAATGTAAACTGGAGGAACAACATCTCATATTTTGCCCTAGGAGCTTACAGCCCAATTTTATCCTGCAAAAAAACTCTATCCCTTTTGCCCAATTCGTCCGTCTCACTTTCATCTGCTCTGACGAAAAGACGTTCCGTTCCCAAGCATTCAGGATGTCCTCCTTTCTCACACAACATTCTTCCACCCTCCCCCACCGTCCTCCAGACAGCCCTCCACCACACCTCCTCCATTCCGCGCTCCTCAGCTCTAAACAGCCTCCCCTCACAAACAAAGATAGGGTACCCCTTGACCTCACTTTCCACCCCATCAGCCTCTTCACCAACATATCATCCTCAAACACTTCCGCTGACTCCAATCAGACCACATTACCCAGAACATCTTCCACTCCCTACCCATCTCTGCCTTCCGCAAGGACCATTCCCTTCATCACTCCCTAGTTCATGCCACACTCCCCACCAACCACACCAACCTGCCTGGTACCTTCCCCTGTAATTGTAAAAGATGCAATACCTGCCCTCACACCACCTCCCTCACTTCCATCAGGACCCTAAACAGCCCCATCCAGGTGAGACAGAGTTTCAACTCCATCTCCTACAACCTAGTCTATTGCGTCTGGTGCTCTTGATGTGGTCTTCAGTACGTTGTTGGGATCAAACGTAGACTTGGTGACAGTTTCGCTGAGCATCTTCGCCTGGCCTGTAACAGCCAGCCTAACCTCCCGGTTACCGCCCATTTCAATGCCTCGCCCCACTGCCCCCTGACATGTCCGTTCTCAGCCTCTTCCAGTGTCGCAGGGACTCACAACGCAAATTTGAAGAACGACACCTTATCTTCTGCCTGGGCACCCTACAGCCCGGAGGACTCAACACTGGAGAACTCAATTTCAAATAACCTTCCCAACCATCCCTTGGCTCCCTTTCCAGCCCCATCACCTCCCTTCTATTTTACCTTCTGCCCCTCCCTTCCAGCTACCAAACGGTTCACCCGTCCCATCCACCAACCTGGTTGTACCTACCATCACGACCATTCCGCTACCCTCCTTTCCGCAGCCCCCCCCACCCCAAAACTACTTTATCTGCAGCATCCCCGACCCCCACACCCAGCCCTGAAGAAGGGTAATACTTGCAACATTGACTTCTCCTTTCCTCCAGATGCTGCCTGGCCTGCTGTGCTTTCCAGCTCCGCAGCTATTGGCTCCAGCTTCCAGCATCTGCAGTCCTTTCTGTTTCCAAACTAAACTAGTCCCACTTGCCTGCATTTGGGCCATATCCCTCTAAACCTTTCCTATTCATGTACCTGTCCAAATGTCTTTTACATGTTGTTACTGTACCTGCATGCACCGCTTCCTCTAGCAGCTCATTCCACACACGAACCACTCCCTGTGTGAAAAAAGCTGCCCCTTCAGGTGTCTTTTAAAACTTTCTTCTCTCATATTAAAAATGTCTTTCTCAACCAGAGTACTGTGTACTTTTCTGGACGCCACATCATAGGAATGATGAGAGTGCATTGGAGGGAGAGGGAGAGAGAGAGAGAGAGAGAGAGAGAGAGAGAGACCGAGAGCTACAGAGAGAAAGAACGAAATGATTTACAAGAATGGTTTCAGGGATGAGAAACTTCAGTGAGGAGGACAGATTGAAGACGTTGGGACTGAGTGAGGGCTGCGAGGAGATCTGATAAAGGTTTCCAAAATCATGAACAGAGTGGACCGCGTAGATAGGGACTTCAAAGCTTCAAAATCTCCCCTCCCTCAACCGATTCCAAACCAGCCCAGCTCGTCCCCACCTCCCTAACCTGTCCTTCCTCCCACCTCAACCCCCCACACCCATCTCCTACCTACTAACCTCATCTCCACCTCTTTGACCTGTCCATCTTCCCTGGACTGACCAACCCCCACCCTAACTCCCCACCTATACTCACCTTTACTGGCTCCATCCCCGCCTCCTTTACCTATCTGTCTCCTCTCCACCTATCTTCTCCTTTATCCATCTTCCATCTGCCTCCCCCTCTCTCTCTATTTATTCCAGAATCCCCTTCCCCTTCCCCATTTCTGAAGATGGGTCTAGGCCTGAAACCCTTCCTGCTCCTCTGATGCTGCTTGGCCTGCTGTGTTCCTCCAGCTCTACACCTTGTTATCTCAGATTCTCCAGCATCTGCAGTTCCTACTGTCTCTAGATAGGGAGTAGATGCTCCTCTCATCAAGTAAATAAGGGGCATAGATTCAAAGGGATGTACAAACGAAGCAAGGGTGATGTGAGAACAAACCTTTTCACACAGCGAGTAGTTAGGGAATGGAATACACTGCCTGGAAATGTGGCACAAGCAGGTTCAATTGAGGCATTGAAGAGGGCATTGGCTGGTTATTTAGATAGAAATGGTGTGCAGGGATGTGGGGAAGAAGGCAGGAGATTGACATTAGGTTATAGATAGCATGCTGCCACAATGGGCTGAATGGCCTCATTCTGCACTGTAACAATTCTGTGATTCTCTCACAAGCAGAACTGGAACAAACAATCCTTATTCTGCTCGGACAGGAGATTCTGGGCTTTGCGAGATCTGGTCTTTCCGTTACCTTGGTTACTGACAGCAGACCCACAGTGAAAGGGTTGAATAGGTGTTTCTCTTTTAATACTGACAACAATGTGAACCCACCAAGGGGTCAGTTAGCTCAGCTGGCTGAAGGATCGCCGGACCCGAAACGTTAACTCTGATCTCTTCTTGATGGATGCTGCCAGACCTGCTGAGCTTTTCCAGCAACTTCTGTTTGTGTGGCTGGACAGTTGGTTTGTGGTACAGAGTGATACTCGCAGCATGGGTTCAATTCCCACACTAGCTGAGGTTAGCGTGAAGGACTGTCTTTCTCCACCTCTCCCCTCGCTAGAGGCACGGTGGCCCTCAGGTTAAACCTCTTTCTCTGATGAGAGAGAGCAGCCCCATGGACTGGTAAAACAGCGACTTTACCTTTAAACTGAGGGTGGAAAGAGGAGAAATCACATTGGAATGAACTGGAAAACATTTTTGTGTCAGAAACGAGGTTAGGGGATGCAGAGTTTTGAAATGGAGGTTGTTTTTGGCAGGGGGAGGGAGAAATGGAAGTTTAAAGGTTTAGAAAATGAGTTCTAGTTGGAGGCCTTACAGAGAAGGACTGGAACACCAGCCTATTAAACACTGCATAAATCAGTACAACAAATTCTAATTAATCTGGGCTCTAATCACTTGTTCAAGCCACTTAGCAGCTGTTTTGTGTCCCTGTCCTGACTAGGTTATTATAGCACAGCAGTCTCCCTACTCATTGACCCGAGGGTAGGTGTGTTGCTTCCAGCAATACATGGGACCTCTACCTGAAGCTCCACGCAGTGAAAAGAGATGTCTTATTCGAACATGTCACACAAAATATCATACTGGAAAGCCTGCCTGCAGCCGAGTGTCTGAAATCCCAACAGAAGGCACTTTTGAGAAAGCAGGAACTGCAGAAGCTGGAGAATCTGAGGTAACACGATGTAGAGCTGGGTGAACACAGCAGGCCAAGCACCATCAGAGGAGCAGAAGGCTGGTGTTTCGGGCTGAGGCCCTTCTTCAGAAATGGGCCCGAAATGTCAGCCTTCCTGCTCCTTCTTTGCTGCTTGGCCTGCTGTGTTCACCCAGCTCTACACCATGTTATCTCAGAAAGCACTTCACTCAGTTTATTAGTGGGAGATGCCCAGGACTGCAGCAACCATTAACGTGTCCCTTTGTTGGCATCATGCACCCGGGTTTATGTGGGACTAGGGCACTGAACCACAACCAGGGGCGGGTTTTTGGATAAACGGTCAACCCAAGATTTGTCCAAAAGTTAGGGACAAGCTCCTGAGGAAAACTAGGAAGGGGAGAAGTGAAGAGTTTATTGGGGGAAGAGTTCACTTCCTTTCTCCATGGGCACAAAGCTAATTCAAACAAATATCGAGAACATGCAGGAGGCTGTTGGGAACAAAAAAACTTGGATTCATGAGATATTTATTTCTAACATCTCAAATCCCAGTGAAAGTGAATTCCCATAAGCCCTTTGCCCCACCTCATCTCACCTGGAGATTGCATTGCTTGACTAAAGGTGGATTTCTCATTTGTTCTTGGAATATGGTCATCGTGGGCAACGTGTTGCCCATCGCAAATTGCCCTCGGGAAGGTAACAGTGAGCTGCCTACAGTTGGTTCTGATATAAGTGATAGTTTTATTCTTGTGCAATCTCACTTTTGGAGAAATCAGATCACCTGTGAAGACTAGTTCAGCCTGTCAACACTCAACTCACACCATGTGTACCATCTTTTGATAGTCTTAATTATCTGGAATTATCTTGCAAAGATCTCTCTGCCTATAAATTCCGTGCCTGTGTCATTCCCCCCCCACTTCACCTAATGAAGGAGGAGCACTCAGAAAGCTTGCGATTTCAAATAAACCTGTAGGACTATAATCTGGGGTCATGTGACTTCAACGGGCATCTTCCCAAATGCCCGGTACATCTCCTGACATTCGCAGATTTCAAATTTTTCTGGGGCTTCTTGATGCCACACTTGGTCAAATAATGCCACAATGTCACTCTCACCTCACCCCTGGAATTCAGCTCTTTCTTGTCCACGTTCGAACCAAGGCTGTAATAGGGTCAGCAGCTGAACCCAAACTGGACTTTTCCAGCAACTTCAGTTTTCGTTCCTGACTTACAGTATCTGCAGTTCTTTTGGTTTTTAATCACTGAGCAGGTTAGTACTGAGCAGATGCTGCTTGATAGCACCTGCTGATGACACCTTCCAACACTTCACTGATGATCCAGAGTAGACAGCTGGGGCGGTAATTGGTCAGGATGGATTTGTCCTATTCTTGGGCGGTAGATTCACTCTAGACTGACAATACCATACACTGTTTTAGTAAGCAAATACAGGCTCACGATGTTGGGACTAATTGAATGTTTGGTTAATGGTCAAGAAGCAGAGAACCGGATATATGAGGCATTTTCAGTAAGGCTTTTTGTTCTCAGATATAACTTGGTGATTTTGCACATGGTTGTCAGCATTGTAACTATTCTGGAACAGCTTGGCTAGGGAAGCAGTAAATCCTTGAGCCCACTGTTTAGTCAGAAAGTTGTTGAGGCTTATGGCTGTGCACTGTTCACTGTCTTCAGCTGTTTCTTGATATCATGTAGAGCGAATCGCATTGGAACTCTGCTGGACATCAAGATGGATCATCCAGCTGAGGTCTGGTGCACTGGGCTCTCCCATCATTGAGGATGGGGTTATTTATGAACCCTCCTCCTCCAGTGAGTTGTCTCCTTGTCTATCACAATGCCAGCAAGGAGAATTTGATATAAGAAAGTGTGGGGCTGGATGAACACAGCAGGCCAAGCAGCATCTCAGGAGCACAAAAGCTGACTTTTCTGGCCTAGACCCTTCATCTGATGAAGGGTCTAGGCCCGAAACATCAGCTTTTCTGCTCCCAAGGTGCTACTTGGCCTGCTGTGTTCATCCAGCTCCACACTTTCTTACCACAGATTCTCCAGCATCTGCAGTTCCCATTATCTCGAAGGAGAATTTGATACTCATGTTCACAAATTTGAGGTGTTAGGGCCCACGCCCACCGTCAGGCCACTGTTCAGAGAGAGCTGTGCTGTAGGATTTGCATCTTCTACATGACAAAGGCCCACATGTGGTGTCAGGAGATGCAGGAGGACAGGACAAGAGTGGTGGGCATGTGGAATGCGCTGGCAGAGGTGGTCATGATACTTTAGTGACGTTGAAGCGACTCTTTGATAGGCACATGGATGATAGTAAAATGTGGGGTATGCAGGGTAGTGTGATCGTAGTAGGATAATTGGTCAGCACAACATCGTGGGGCCGAAGGGCCTGTACTGTGCTGTACTGTTCTATGTTCCATGTTCCTAAGACACAGCTGTTGTAGGTTTCCAATAAATGAATCACCCAGAGGGTGCTGCACCATAAAAAGCCCACTGCTGATTTCCCACAAACTTTCGGAATCCATTCTTGGACGATAGATTCACTTCAGACCGACAATACCCTACACTGTTTTAATAAGCAAATATAGGCTCACGTTGTTGGGAGTAATTGAATGTTTGGTTAATGGTCAAAAAGCAAAGAATCGGATATATGAGGCATTTTCAGTCTGACAGATCGTAAATAATTAAATTCCACAGAGATCAGTGCTGGAACTGCAGGAATTTCTAATTTATATTAATGGTGTTAGGTAGATGGACAGGGAATAAAGTGTCCAATTCTCCCCCCAAGATGGTGGCAGAGTAGAAGGCCAGACTCTTGCCCGAGGCACATCCATTCTCATCGGTTTTCTTTCTTTTGCTTCTGTTCTTTCTCTTTTCTTTCCTTTTCCCCTTTTCTGTGGCAAGTTGGTTGGCAGCATTGGCACGGCAGCGAGAGTGGGCTGAATGCGGACTGGCAGACAGGGTTTCCCCCGGCGATCGGGCCTGTGGCAGTCAAGCTCCTCCTTGACTGTAGCGGCGCCAGCTACAACACACTCTTCAGATGGCGGCACCAACAGGGTGGCATCTGCAGCTGAAACAGGACTCTTAGCCTCGGCAGGGGCCTGGCCTGGCAGCGAAGCCAGTAGGTCCAAAGTGGGGGCCTTCTGACCTGGTGGCAGACCCAGGGACTCCTGGTTTCTGGGCACATGTGGGTTCAGTGGCATCAACAAGGTGGGCCCAATGATGAAGAGATGGTGCTTAAAGTGCAGTAAGATAGTGAAGGTCTCCCTTTCAGTAAAAACCAACAGAACTGAGGACTCTGTAAATCGGGAACAAAAGGAGAATTTGCTGGAGAAGCTCAGCAGGGCTGGCAGCATCTGTGAAGAAAAAAAATCAGAGTCTGTGCGAAACATTTACACCGATTTTTTTCCCCTCATGGATGCTGCCAGACCTGCTGAGCTTTTCCGGCAAATTCTGCTTTTGTCTCCCCTTCAGTTACTGGAGGCTTGGCGCTGGGGTGGTCTGGGTTGGAAAAACTGTCAGTCACTCTGAGCTTTTTATTTCTTTACTTTTCTAATTTTTTTCCCTTAAGAATTTGTACTTGAGAATCTATACCTAGGTCCCCTCGTACCTAATGAGACGATTTGTAAACTTTTCACTGTTCTTGTGTGAGCGCTCGTGGCAATAAAGCTAATTCAACTCAATTCAAGTCAATTACTCCAGCCCTGCCAAAGCCCCATCGCTCGTCTCCCCTCCTACATCAGAGATAACAAACTGTGGAGCTGGATGAACACAGCAGGCCATGCAGTGTCTTAGGAGGACAAAAGCAGATGTTTCGGGCCTGGGGTCTAGGCCCAAAATGTCAGCTTTTGTGTTCCTAAGACACTGCTTGGCCTGCTGTGTTCATCCAGCTCCACACTTCGTTATCTCGGATTCTACAGCATCTGCAGTTCCCGTTATCCCCTCCTACATCGCTCCACTTAGGCTACACTTCCCCTGAAATCTGTGATTTGATTCAAAGGTGTCAGCAAACACGGCGTTTTCAGAAAGAGGACTGTGAAGGGTACACAGATGCTAGGGACAGATGGGCCGAATTGCTGGGTAACTAAATGGCAGCTAAATACAGCGTCGGGCAATGTGAAGTCACTCACTGTGGTTAAAAAGGGAAAATAGAATATGTTTTAAATGTTGAGAAACTTTTGGAGCGGATGTTCTGACAGACTTGAGTAAACTCACACAAGGAACACAAAGGCAGCATGAGGCTGGCACAGGCAATTCGGAAACCAAATTACATCTCGGTCTTTCTGGAGGGTTTGGAGAACGGAGGTAAGGAAATCTTGCTTCATTGTCTAAGAGATAGTAGGGCCTCAAAAAGAAGGGTCTAGGCCCGAAACGTCAGCCTTCCTGCTCCTCTGATGTTGCTTGGCCTGCTGCGTTCATCCAGCTCTACACCATGTTATCTCAAATCGACAGCTCCCGCTGTCTCTGTAGTAATTTGTGACTTGTGTTTTTGTGACTATGGGGTCCTGTTTTTTGAGTATATATTAATAATTCGGAAGTAAATTTGTGGGCATGTGCACAAAATTTGCACATGATGCCAGAACTGGCCTCGTAGCGGATAGTGAGGAGAGTGTACATCACTTGGAAATTCCTGTCCAAACCACATATCATTGTGACTTGGAAATATATCCCCGTTCCTCTACTATTGCTGCGTCAAAATCCTGGAACCTTCTTGCTAGCAGCACTGTGGGTGTTCCTATAGGCCAAGAAATGCAGTGGTTCACATAGAAAGCTCATCCCTTCCTGCAGGGCAAATACAGATGTGTTACTATGACTGTTCTACCCAGTGACACACACCCCATGTACTTTAAAACAGCTTAGTCTGTGCTGACCTCTTCTTAACAATTCTAAATATCTTCTCACTTTCCCAGGACCAATTGTTTCACACAGCAAGTTTTAGCCACAAAGCCTCAGAGTTAACCAAACATTAACAACAAAAAAAATGACCTTCAGTTTTCCAAGCACTGGAGGTTTCCCCTATCAATTCCTGACTTTCAAACTGGGGCTTAATGTGCTCCTGAGATACTGCTTGGCCTGCTGTGTTCATCCAGCTCCACACTTTGTTATCTTGCATTCTCCAGCATCTGCAGTTCCCATTATCACTTAATGCACAATTGTTTGCTTTTTTGCTCGGAAAGCTCTCTCAAAGAAGATCTGAATACTGTCTAGGAGGTCTTTCTCTCTGTCTTTTCAAATAAGTCACTATGATGAGAGAAATACTTACAACTTCATTAACCTCCCTCAGATACACACAAAACACATATGTCACTAGTTCAAAATCAAAAAACCAGACTGAAAAAAAAACTGGTTTTAAAATAAATAAACAAACATCACCCACATTGCATCAAATTTGGAATGAAGCAAATGAGGGAAGATTGGATTAAGATGTACAAAAAATTGATGGTTTAAGATGGAGTGAATGGGAAGGACCTACCCACCGTGGCAGAGAGATCAGTAACTCAGGAGCATACATTTAAAGCGATTGGTAAAATGATTAGAGAGATTTTCTTTTGAAAAGTCAATCGCCCTGAGGATTGGATTTTGTTCTATATAAACCCGCTTCAAGTTAGTGCTAGAGACAGTCAGAGCACTGGGTTCTGAATATTTTATTTTAAAGGGAGAGGCCTTATTCTTGTAGTCAAAGAAGTAAACTGATAATGATATTGTAGGAGCCGGGATCAAGTCAGTCATTGATGCTGAGAGTTCAGGAATGTTAGAGGCGAGTTGATTGGAGATCCTGAAGGTTCTTGTTACGATAAATGTGGAGATGATATTCTCTCTTTTGGGAGAATGTGGAACTAGAAGTCACTGTTAGCAATCCCTCTAATGGTTCTTCCCACATGGGCCTCAGAAGTTGATGCTGTAATCCATGTTGGCACGCTGACTGCCTGGCGTGGAATGTCTGTGACTTGTACACGGAACCTGTGGCTTTGAGGGAACGTGGGTCACTGTTCTAAAATTAGTACAGCGAATACTAGTTACCTCAAGCATTCCCAGACTGAATACAAAACTGACTGGTGTATCATCAAGGTCCCTCATATTAGCACAACATACCCTCAGCACAAATTTCCACAGGACAACCCTGCCACAATCACCTGACTGGCTTTTAATTTGTTCTCACAATGTAGGTGCAGCTGGTATAGAGCCGGCATTTCCTGCCAATCTTTCATTACCCTCAGGATCACGGGGTCAGGTTTCAGTGGCCTCCTCGGTGCTGAAGAGTCAACCGCATTGACGTGGGGGCTGGAGACACAAATGGGCCAAGGCCAGGTAAGAGATAACAAGGTGTGGAGCTGGATGAACACAGCAGGCCAAGCAGCATCTTAGGAGCAGGAAGGCTGACGTTTTAGGCCGAGACCCTTCTTCAGAAATGGGCCTGAAACGTCAGCTTTCCTGCTCCTCTGATGCTGCTTGGCCTGCTGTGTTCATCCAGCTCTACACCTTGTTATCTCAGATTCTCCAGCATCTGCAGTTCCTACTGTCTCCAAGACCAGGTAAGGATGGCAGTCTCCTTCCCTCAAGGGTACTAGTGAACCGATGGTGTGTTTTTTTTAAAACAACATTCATCACTTGGTGACTTTCCTTGACAGATTTCCAGATTTTTAATAACTTGAATTCAATCTGCTGCACGTGGATTCAGAGACAACATTCACAGCACATTGCAGGCCCCTGGATTTCTGGTGCAGTAACTGAGCTGTTACATTTTCATTACCGTAGCACCATAAGATGTAGGCCATTCAACCCACTGAGACTGCTTCACCATTTGAAGCAGGTCATGGCTGATCTGATAATGCCCAACTCCTCTCTCCTGCTTTTTACCCATAACCCTCCATTCCCTCACTAATCCTAACTCAGACCAGTGTTTTGAGCCATGTCACCAATTTGCCATCGCTCAGTGGTTAGCACTGCTGGGACCTGGGTTTGATTCCACCCTCGGGCAACTGTCTGCGGAGTTTGCACATTCTTCCTGTGTCTGCGTGTTTCCAATGTGTGCTCTGGGTTCCTCCCACAGTCCAAAGATGCGCAGGCTAGGTCAGTTGGCCATGCTAAATTGCCCGTAGAGTTCAGGAATGTGTAGGGTAGGTGGATTAGCCGTGGGAATGGTGGGGTTACAGGAGTAGGGTAGGGTTCTGGGCCTGGGTGGGATACTCTTTGGAGAGTTGTTGATTACTTGGTGGGCCAAATGGCCTTTTTCCACATTGAATGATTCTAATTTGGTGCCAATTAAAGCAAATGTGTGTTATATTCATTTAGATTTATTTCATATATTGTCACATGAATTTAGCTACAGTGCAAAGTGTCCCCAGGTTCCAATGCCATCTTGGATTACTGAAAAATTTCTGAAATAAAGGTATATAAATGATAAAATACTGAATAAATCAATATTAAATTGATATTACTAAAACTGAAACAGCTTCAAAAGTTCATCAAAATCAACCACTTTTTTAAAAAAATCAGTTTTCATCCAATAAAGAATTTGCATTTAAATAGCACTTGTCACATCCCCATGCCATTGCCAAGTGCTTCATATCAGATTAATTCCATCGAAAGTTAGTTACTGTTCTAAGGAGAAGTTTCCACAATTAAACAACAAATGAGATAAATCACCAAATAGTCTGTTTGAGGAATGTTGGTTGGGAGAGAAGGAACAGCTAGAAGGCTGGGATAATTCTTTTGTTCTACCTGATTTAGTCCCATAGGATTACTCACGTCCACTCAAGGGGACAGTGGGGAGATGATCGAGCTGCTGGGAGCTTTCTCCCTTACACTGACAGCTCTGTGGAATCAGCTTGGACTCTGAATGCACAACCTTCTCACTCAGAAACAAAGCTGCTCTCCCCAGAGCCACTTTCAGGAAGTAAAATGATGTCTCTGCCCCTCTGCTTCCAAGCCTCAGTTACATTTTCATTACTATAGCAACATAAGATGTAGGCCATTCAACCCACTGAGACTGCTTCAGCATTTGAAGCAGGTCATGGCTGATCTGATAATGCCCTGCTCCTCTCTCCTGCCTTTTACCCATAACCCTCAGTTCCCTCACCAATCCTACCTCAGACCAGAGTTTTGAGTCATGTGATCAATTTGCCGTGCCTCTGACGTACTAACCCACTACACATTGCAATCCAACAGCAGCTCTTATTTCTGAGCTGACCTGTTTATCTGCACCAATTCCTTCTCTTCCCGTCCGACAGACCCACTGACCCTGGATCGGATATTGTGTCACGGCACTGGTTCTCCCGTTGGTATCTCCATTTAGTGACCTGTTCATTTTCCGTGTGGGAGTGTAAACGGTGAGAGGGAGAACTGACCTCTTCTTAAATAGGAATGAACAGGTTGCATAGGCTTGGCCTGCATCCCTGAGGAACAATCTTATTGAGGGGATTGCAATGTTTAAAAAATTCAGTCACTAGCCAGAGGGAAAAAAAGTACTATTTCCCTAAGGAATAGCTCAGAATAAATGGATATAATCTTAAAATTAGAATGAAGTCATTCCAAGGGCCATTGCATGGAGAGGGTAATGAAAGTATGGAATTTGCTTCCAGAAAATGAGTGCTGAGGGAGAGTTGGAATCTTCGCGTCTGAAATCAATAGCATTTTTTTTGTCAGGTGAGCTGAGGGTAGTCACAGGTTTAGAAGAAAGAAGATAAATGCAATGGTCGATATAATTCAGGCATAGATTAGCTGTGATCGAACTGCAAGGCAGACCACTTCAAAGGGCTGAAGGGTCTGCTATTTCTGATTTAACTGTGATGTTGTTTGAGGTGGAAATCAGATGGGCAAGATTTGCAAGGAAGATTGACTAATCGCATACATCGCACAGTCAGTACATCTTTACATGAGAATTACTCGTGCTATCATCATTCCATCACAGCACCTGATCTGATCATATAAATTATTGGTGAACCTGGCTCAAGATTCATGTCAGCGATGACGAGGGTGATCTGGACATTTTCTTTTCCATCTCTTTAATCTGTTCTTCTTTTAAAATTTTATTCTATTCTGGAGGTGGCACAATACAGAGCAGCAATTCAGTAAACTTTTCACTGTATCCCTATACTCTTACACAATAAAATCCAATTTAATCTTAATCTAAAGTTCTCACACTCCATTTTACCACTTGAAGCACGCGGCATTATTGACAGCGTGCTCCTTTGTTGTAATATAATCTTTAATTTGACCTCAGGCCCCTGTTTGTGTAATTTTGTACATATTCGTTAGCCTTAATAAACATCTGTTGGATTCTTCAGTACCGCTATATCTGTATCAAGTTTTGTGTGTAATGGGAGGAAACAGAAGCACATCACATGATGTTAAAATACCCTATTAGAGGCAAACACATGATGGTTGGCAATAGTGATGGTCTACAAAAAAAAACTTATATTTCTGTTATAACAGAGTATGGAGGTGAAGGAACACAGCAGGCCAGGCAGCATCAGAGGAGCAGGAAAGCTGGCATTTTGGGTCGGGACCCTTCTTTCTGAAGAAGGGTCCTGACCCGAAACGTCAGCTTTCCTGCTCCTCTGATGCTGCCCAGTCCGCTGTGTTCCTCCAGCTCTATACCTTGTTATCTCAAAATCCAGCATCTGCAGTGCTTACTATCCCAGACGTCTGCGGTAGCTGTTTGGAAAACTAATTGAAGACTAGGCAGACAGTAGACAGTAGACAGTTTGAACAAAAAGGGACAGCTGCTGACCTCTAGCAGCATAAGTATCTGTGAATACGGAAGCAGGGGTGGCACGGTGGCTCAGTGATTAGCGCTGCTGTCTCACAGCGCCAGGGACCTGGGTTCGATTCCAGCCTCGGGCAACTGTCTGTGTGGAGTTTACACATTCTCCCTGTGTCTGTGTGGGTTTCCTCCCAAAGTCTAAAGATGTGCAGGTTAGGGTGGATTGGCCATGCTAAATTGCCCATTGTGTTCAGGGATGTGTAGATGAGGTGGGTTACAGGGGGATGGGTCTGGTTGGGATGCTCTGAGGGTGAGTGTGGACTTGTTGGGCCAAAGGGCCTGTTTCCACACTGTAGGGATTCTACAATAAGAATCCATAAATGGCATTGCCCACCAAGATGACAGAGCTCATTTCTTTGTTATGAGAATGTGAGTTCTTTCGAGATACAAGGAACTTCAAAGAACTTGTTATTTAAGAGTAACAAGACTGAAGTTCCAAATACAACTAAAGTAAGGTTACAGATCTGCACTGTAGCATAGTGAGTACTCTTCATCTCTTGCTTTTGGATTAAAATTAGCTTTCTTGTCATGTGTACTCAATGAATGCTGTGCCATCTTAGATAAGAAATGTACCTTGGTACAGATTCTAAGTGCAAATTCTTAGGGAGAAAAAAATTAGAAAAATAAAGAAATAAAAGGCTTCAGAATAACAGTCCTTCCAACACAATCCAAGCCGGCACCCAACCTCTAGTCCACGCTGGGCTTCACCTCAAGGCTGGGAGATTGCTCTGGAATCATCTTGGAGGCTAGAAGTCCATGCTGCAGCCATGCTGAAGCCAGAAGACCACCATGCCAGGCTGCCGAAAGACAGACATGCCCATCTGAGCAACTGCCAAGAGACCGCCACACCAGGCCGAGAGACAGCCATTCTGCACCAGGCTGCTGCCTCGGGCCTAGACGCTGCCACACCGGGCCGGGAGACAGCCATTCCATGCCACAAGGCCGCCTTGGGCCTAGATGCTGCCACACTGGGTGAGGGGCAGCCATTTCATGCCACAAGGCCGCCTCAGGCCTAGATGCTGCCACACTGGGTGAGGGGCAGCCATTTCATGCCACAAGGCCGCCTCAGGCCTAGATGCTGCCACACTGGGCCGAGACAGCCAAACTGCGCCACAAGGCCGTTTCGGGCCTAGACGCTGCCACAACAGGCCGAGAGACAGCCATTCTGTGCCACAAGACCACTTCAGGTCTGGAGGCTGCCACACCAGGCCGAGAGACAGCCATTTTGCGCCACAAGGCCGCCTCGGACATGGATGCTGCCACACCGGACCGAGAGACAGCCATTTCATGCGACAAGGCTGCCTCAGGTCTAGAGGCTGCCACGCTGGGTCAAGAGATCACCACATGGGGTCCACGCTGAGGTCGGGTGTTCAGGAAATTGCCAAGAAAGAAGTGGGGGGAGAAAAAAGACACAAAAGAGTAAAATAAATGGACAGAGCCTGTGAACTCTAGCTCAGGAGTCTTACTCTCTCACCACAGTGGAATTTTAACAAAAGAAACATGAGGGGTTACTGTTCCAACTTTAAAAAGACAATTAAATGGTCCTGAAAGCACAATTCCATAGCTCACTTCAAAGCAAACACAACTTAATAAAGCAGTTTTCTACGTTAAGAAGATGGATCTATGTCCCTATGTCAGTCAAGTCTACCACGTTCATTCCTTAAATCAGCATCAAGAAAATAAGGAAGAAAAAGCCCCCCATGATATCAACATCACTCCGTTATTGGTGTGAAAACCACATACAAGCAGAAACCTGTTACTGCAAGCCTGCAGTAGGAGCACTAGAGGAAAATAAAAGGGACATGGGAGAGCACGACAAAACTGGTAAAGGAAATAAACACGGCGCTGTTCTCCTTATGGAAAGGAAAACCCTGCGATGAGAAATGAATGGTGTTATAATACTGGGCAAGTCAGATCACAGACTGAAATCTGGCTTTTAACAAGATGATCGCTCACTAAAACATAAGCATGCAATTTTTCAGGTATAGTTTGTACAATGAAACAGACGTGTATCAATTTCTAGTACTAAGATAAAATAAAACTATTTACATATCATATGGCTTTTAAAGATTTTGAAACATGCAACAGAAATATTACCCCACTAATTCCAAAAGCACCTCCTATACAATACTCATGAAGAAAAGTCTTTCACAACGAAAGACTTAAGTTAACTGCAGCTTCAACTCCCAATCTGGAAAACCTGATAGCCATCTTCTGAAGCTTTCGCATGGCTGAGTCTAAACATTCGCAGCTTCATACAACCTCTTCAGGGTTTTATCGAAAGACTTTGGACTGGGATTGTTACTAACCAGTACTAAATCCCTTACTCCTTCCTCAATGGTAATCTGGTTTTACTTTCTCTTCCCCTTCTCAGAAACACTGTTTTATACATAAAAGCAATCCAAGGACTTCTGTGATATTAACCCAAAATGAAAACAAAGATTAAGAGGATTTTTAACACCAAGATATAGCTGTTTCCTTAAACAGACAGAATACTTGATGCAAGATAATAAAATGTGAGGCTGGATGAACACAGCAGGCCAAGCAGCATCTCAGGAGCACAAAAGCTGACGTTCCGGGCCTAGACCCTTCATCAGAGAGGGGAATGGGGAGAGGGAACTGGAATAAATAGGGAGAGAGGGGGAGGCGGACCGAAGATGGAGAGTAAAGAAGATAGGTGGAGAGAGTGTAGGTGGGGAGGTAGGGAGGGGATAGGTCAGTCCAGGGAAGACGGACAGGTCAAGGAGGTGGGATGAGGTTAGTAGGTAGCTGGGGGTGCGGCTTGGGGTGGAGGAAGGGATGGGTGAGAGGAAGAACCGGTTAGGGAGGCAGAGACAGGTTGGACTGGTTTTGGGATGCAGTGGGTGGGGGGGGGAAGAGCTGGGCTGGTTGTGTGGTGCAGTGGGGGGAGGGGACGAACTGGGCTGGTTTAGGGATGCAGTAGGGGAAGGGGAGATTTTGAAACTGGTGAAGTCCACATTGATACCATATGGCTGCAGGGTTCCCAGGCGGAATATGAGTTACTGTTCCTGCAACCTTCGGGTGGCATCATTGTGGCAGTGCAGGAGGCCCATGATGGACATGTCATCTAGAGAATGGGAGGGGGAGTGGAAATGGTTTGCGACTGGGAGGTGCAGTTGTTTGTTGCGAACTGAGCGGAGGTGTTCTGCAAAGCGGTCCCCAAGCCTCCGCTTGGTTTCCCCAATGTAGAGGCAGCCTCACCGGGTACAGTGGATGCAGTATACCACATTGGCAGATGTGCAGGTGAACCTCTGCTTGATGTGGAATGTCATCTTGGGGCCTGGGATGGGGGTGAGGGAGGAGGTGTGGGGACAAGTGTAGCATTTCCTGCGGTTGCAGGGGAAGGTGCCGGGTGTGGTGGGGTTGGAGGGCAGTGTGGAGCGAACAAGGGAGTCATGGAGAGAGTGGTCTCTCCGGAAAGCAGACAGGGGAGGGGATGGAAAAATGTCCTGGGTGGTGGGGTCGGATTGTAAATGGCGGAAGTGTCGGAGGATAATGCGTTATATCCGGAGGTTGGTAGGGTGGTGTGTGAGAACGAGGGGGATCCTCTTGGGGCGGTTGTGGCGGGGGCGGGGTGTGAGGGATGTGTCGCGGGAAATGCGGGAGACGCGGTCAAGGGCGTTCTCGATCACTGTGGGGGGAAAGTTGCGGTCCTTAAAGAACTTGGACATCTGGGATGTGCGGGAGTGGAATGTCTTATCGTGGGAGCAGATGCGGCGGAGGCGGAGGAATTGGGAATAGGGGATGGAGATGACATTCCACATTAAGCAGAGGTTCACCTGCACATCTGCCAATGTGGTATACTGCATCCACTGTATCCGGTGCGGCTTCCTCTACATTGGGGAAACCAAGCGGAGGCTTGGGGACCGCTTTGCAGAACACCTCCGCTCAGTTCGCAACAAACAACTGCACCTCCCAGTCGCAAACCATTTCCACTCCCCCTCCCATTCTCTTGATGACATGTCCATCGTGGGCCTCCTGCACTGCCACAATGATGCCACCCGAAGGTTGCAGGAACAGCAACTCATATTCCGCCTGGGAACCCTGAGGCCATATGGTATCAATGTGGACTTCACCAGTTTCAAAATCTCCCCTTCCCCTACTGCATCCCTAAACCAGCCCAGTTCGTCCCCACCCCCCACTGCACCACACAACCAGCCCAGCTCTTCCCCCCCACACACTGCATCCCAAAACCAGTCCAACCTGTCTCTGCCTCCCTAATCGGTTCTTCCTCTCACCCATCCCTTCCTCCCACCCCAAGCCGCACTCCCAGCTACCTACTAACCTCATCCCACCTCCTTGACCTGTCCGTCTTCCCTGGACTGACCTATCCCCTCCCTACCTCCCCACCTACACTCTCTCCACCTATCTTCTTTACTCTCCATCTTCGGTCCGCCTCCCCCTCTCTCCCTATTTATTCCAGTTCCCTCTCCCCATCCCCCTCTCTGATGAAGGGTCTAGGCCCGAAACGTCAGCTTTTGTGCTCCTGAGATGCTGCTTGGCCTGCTGTGTTCATCCAGCCTCACATTTTATTATCTTGGAATTCTCCAGCATCTGCAGTTCCCATTATCTCAGAATACTTGATGCACACCTGTTTATATTGCTTGGTCATTAAATCCTCATAATATAAATAAAAATCCATTAGCTTGTCCATTGAGCAGTTTTAGAAGAAATCACCAGGGCTAGAGTAATATCTAAAAGTTAATCATCGACTCTTCAGAAATACAGAAAATACAATATCCACTGTTTCAAAATTCAAAAATCTAACTTGTAATAAATTACGTACATATAAAAATAAATAATAATGTGTAAATCACAGTCGACATCACAAAGCCAATACAATTAAGTGATTGGGTGTCTGTTGACATCTTTACTAGAGTCAACTATTCCATCAATACATAGTGTTCTATGTTACAGATCAAATGGTAGATGACACTGAAAAAGTGTACTACAAATCTTGCTTGCCATTGCCAATGAGGGGCTTCAAAGAATTAATACATCTGGTCCCTCCATAAATGATAAGAAAGATCCAGAAAAGATAATCAGAGTCATAAAGTCATACAGCACAGAAACAGAAGACCTTTCAGTCCAACCAGTCCCAAACTAAACTAGTCCCACCTGCCTGCTCCTGGCCCATATCCCTCCAAGCCTTTCTAATTCACGCACATATCCAAATATCTTTCAAAAATGTTGTAATTGTTACCACGTATACCACTTCCTCAGGAAGTTCATTCTACCTGTGAACCACCCTCTGTATAAAAAAATTGCCTCTCACATCCTTTTTAAAACCCTCTCCTCTCACCATAAAAATGTGTCCCTTAGTCTTAAAATCCCCCATCCTAAGGAAAAGACAACTTCCATTAACCCTATTTATATCTCTCTTATTTTATAAACCTCTATCAGGTCACCTCTCAGCCTCCTACACTCCAGAGGAAAAAAAAAAGTCCCAGCCTATTCATCCTTTCCTTGTAACGCAAACCTTCCATACCTGGCAACATCCTGGTAAATCTCTTTGCCTCAGCTTGATAATATCCTTCCTATAATTGGACACAGTACTCACCAATGTCCTGTACAACTCCAACATGACTAACCAACTCCTATAGTGAAATGGTTGAGCTTCAAAAGTTGTCAAAGACGAGTTTGAGGGAAGCATTTGAGACTAACAGACTCTAACTCATGTCATGTGCCTATTTACCAGTTTGTTGGAAGACGCCACAGCAAAAGGCAGAGTGTGACTTTTCTGAAGAGGAATTGGTTTGGAGGATCATTGAGTTAGTCATCCGCTTCACACTAATGAAAGTCTTTTGGGCAAGTTAAAGGGCCACACCATTGATGCACACAGGATGGCCACAGGGCCCAGGTGGTCCCACACACGCCCAAAGGCCACAGGGCCCAGGTGGTCCCGCACACGCCCAAAGGCCAATGGGCCCAGGTGGTCCCACACACGCCCAAAGGCCACAGAGCCCAGGTGGTCCCGCACACGCCCAAAGGCCACAGGGCCCAGGTGGTCCCGCACACGCCCAAAGGCCACAGGGCCCAGGTGGTCCCGCACACGCCCAAAGGCCACAGGGCCCAGGTGGTCCCGCACACGCCCAAAGGCCACAGGGCCCAGGTGGTCCCGCACACGCCCAAAGGCCACAGGGCCCAGGTGGTCCCGCACACGCCCAAAGGCCACAGGGCCCAGGTGGTCCCGCACACGCCCAAAGGCCACAGGGCCCAGGTGGTCCCACACACGCCCAAAGGCCACAGAGCCCAGGTGGTCCCGCACACGCCCAAAGGCCACAGGGCCCAGGTGGTCCCGCACACGCCCAAAGGCCACAGGGCCCAGGTGGTCCCGCACACGCCCAAAGGCCACAGGGCCCAGGTGGTCCCGCACACGCCCAAAGGCCACAGGGCCCAGGTGGTCCCGCACACGCCCAAAGGCCACAGGGCCCAGGTGGTCCCGCACACGCCCAAAGGCCAAGTCAGACCCCAGAAGAAAACAAAAAATGACCAACAAATTGTTACAGAACAGGCAGCAATGAAAGGGTTAATACCCACAAGCCACAGAGTGGAGGTGATTCTCAGAATATGTCCAAGTTTTTCAGATGGTTGAGCTTGTGCACTGTGTCACTGCTAGAAGGTGGTCAGAAGCTGATACAGCCATTAATATCACAAGTCTTGAAAAAGGTCAGACTGACGCACGCTAAAAGCTGAAACTGGCACAGCACATTACCATCACGCATGCTGGACGTCAGCAAGCACAGTTCCATGACACCGCCTATAAGAGACTATCACACAGCATTGAATGGGGCACCGATTCCATTCAATGGCAAAATCACATTCCAGTGCCATTGTACAAGCTCAGTTTGGCCCCAGAATCTTCTACCCTGTAGATGCCAACAATTCCGCAGTGGCAGAATTAACAGTATGCACAGATCTCAGAGCAGTGACAATTCATGAGATTCCAATGATGCCCACTGCGTGATTGAACAGGCCACATGTGACTCAACAGAATCACTCAACAAATCCTGAAGGATATGGCTTTGAAGTGAGATAGAAACCGGATACCAGGATGATTAACAACACAAACTGAAATTGTTGCAAAAACTCAGCGGGTCTGGCAGCATCTGTCGAGAGAAATCAGAGTTGACTTTTTGAGTCCATGGACCCTTCCTCAGAACTCTGTTTCTGACTTACACCACCCACATTTCTTTTCTTTTAACCAGGATGATTACATCAGACACCAAGCAGATTACCCAACACACAGAGATTTTCCACTTGACGTATACTGCAATGCTCTAGACTACAAAGGTGCAAACATCTGTCCAGAGTCAGTGTCAACAACTATAACTGACCACGACCCATGATGAGCAATGACAAGAGTTGCAGAACAGTTATCCAGGGATGATCTAACAGTTTTAAACAAGTACCTGAGCAGACTTCTTCATTTTGGCCACATGCTGACGAATGAGGGATATCACGACAAGACCATTTCAAGGGCAAACAAGTCCTAACACCAGAAACATTACACCAGGATATCATGACCATGTTCCACCAGAGGTTTGTGGGTGTTGAACAAATGATGTGGTTACCACAGAAGTGTCCAGGGATAAATCAGGATATCCAATGACTTGTGAATGCATACAAGGTGGGCCAAACCTTTCAACTCAACACAGCAGGGAGCCTCTACATCTACATGTTCCAACTATTCCTTGAATCAAGGCCCGAAGTCACACAACACCAGGTCATTGTCCAATTGGTTTATTTGAAATCACAAACCTTTGCAGAACTGTCCCTTCATCAGGTGAAGTGAAGGAAGCATCCAGGCATGGACTTTATAATCAGAGAGAGACCAAATGGCCATACAAATGATGCGAGTGGAGTATCAACAGACCAAATCATAGGGCTCTACAGGTGACCAAGAGTGTCAGACGGTGTGAGTAAAGTGTCAACAGCTGAGGAGAGAGTGAAGGGATGTCCTATAATCCAATTAAATGCGGCACAGAGATAATTATATAAAAATCAAAAGGGGCAAGTGTCCTGCAAGGCCTTCGAGATACACAACAACGCAGGGTCACCGAGCAGAAAGCGATAGCCAAGTTTCGTGCCCATGAGGACGCCCTTAACCGTGATCTTGGGTTCATGCCACACTACATGTAACCCCACCATTCTGTTCTGTAAAATCTTCCTTACTGCCCTGCTATGAAACCATTGCCTTGATAACTTGTTATGATCTCTCTACCTTAATTAGTTTGTAGAGTTTTGGATTACTTGTTACTTTGGTTCGACCCTCATTATGCAGTCTTATACCTATTGTATCATTTCAGCCACTTGGTTTGACTCCAACACCAGCTTATTCTCATTGTTTTGTAATGATCTCTGTGCCGCATTTAATTGTTTGATAGGACATCCCTTCACCTCTATTCAGCTGTTGACACTTTGCTCACACTCTTGGTCACCTGCAGAGACCTATGATTTAGCCTGTTGACACTCCCCTCACACCAGTTGGATGATCTTTTCATCTCTCTGATCATAAAGTCCGTGCCTGGGTGCCCTCTTCATTTTACCTGATGGAGGGGCAATGCTCCAAAAGCTTGTGATTTCAGATTGACCTGTTGGACTATAACCTGGCATCGTGCGACTTGTTCACCCCAGACTAACACCAGCGCATCCATATCACAACTCCTTGAATCAAAGTCACAACAGACCTACTCAATGTGCAGGGAAGTCTACAGCTTTGTGTTACATCCCTAAATTTCCCATTGTTCATCAAGTTGGCTACACAATGGGCCCACTGTTGTTGACACGATCAGCACTATTCTCAATCCTGGGTCAGAGAGTATCTGACAGTGGCCTACAAATACATTGAGCACCATCACAAGGCAGGGAGCAATATTTCATCGTCAGCTTATAATTCACTCTCAAACAATCAGGCAGAACATCTCACACTTAAAGTCAATGATATTATGTATCAAGCAACAAAGTAAAACATTTGTATAACATTCCTGCATTTTTGTGCAACACCATCAGGGAAGGGATGGCCAACAGAAATGGTGAGTGTGAATAATCTTGCCTAGCAACTAATTGGCTAACCATTCCAAGACCCGGCATATTCTTTTTCAAAGGCAGAGGATGAAAGCGATACACGATGAACTAAAACTGCACCTCGGGTAGAAAATGGAAACTGGAAATATAAATACTTGGATAGCAGCAAAGGGCTTTAGAATGTGCAACTGGCAAACAGATCAAACAGAGTTATTTCCAATCATGATATTACAGTGTGAAAGAAGTGAGGCCAGTTCAGAACAATGTAAAACACACTAATCATGCATGAGGAGCATGAGAGAACTCTGACAGTGAAGATTATTCAGTGATATTCAGTGATAGCAACTAGCAGGAGTGCCAAGTCAGAAAAATATACAGCTCTCTACATAGCAATACAATCACCAGATCAAGACAAGTAGTCAAATCTACAAAGCATTATATTGAACTTTGAAATGTTAGTCTTGTAAATTCTGTTGTAAAATTAGTAAATTGGCAACACTCGCCTACATACAACCTTGTTTATCTGTTTGGAATACATTTTTATCACTGGTGTATCATAATGTGTGAGGTCTGAGGGTGTAAGGTCTCATACTCCATCTGCCCTCAGGACCACTTGAAGCATGGCCTGCTACTGAAGGCCTGCTGTTCTTTGTTTGAATCTGTAGATTAATGATTTGTGCCTGTGAATGTGACACTTGTACACAATGACCAGATGTAATCAATGTCTGTCAGATTCTTCTTACCATGATGCTCCATTTCCTGCGCGACAGGCGATAGTGTAAGCATCACGTAAAGCAACCTGCAGCAGGATAAGCTCACCCCATCAGAGATAAGGGAAGCTGGCTAATATTACCTACATTTAAATGAATGAATGGGAAGCAAGAGAAATCCATGCCATGAGTGTGTGACTGTCGTCAGCCTCTCTCTGCCAACAGCTGAGAGAGTGAGGCCCATACAGTAAACAGCTTGCATTTCTTTCCTGCCTTTCACGACCTCATTACATCCTGAATGCATTACCGCGAGTAAAATACAGGGTACAGACCATTGTAATGAGAGGAATACAACAGCCAATTTGTTGTGCGTGTTGGAGACATCCAACCAGCAAGGTCAGCACTCTGAGCAGCTTTGGCTTAGGGCCCCAACAGTCAGTCAGGCACAATGTTGCACATTCTACGTCACCCTGTGTAATCATTGCACAAATCCAGGGAAACTGCGAGGTTTTGTCTTCACAAGGCTAAATTGCACAGTGAACAGCCCGTTCAGCTTGTTGTCACAGAGGCAGCTTGGTCAATTCAGTCTCAGTGTCCTGTTAGAAGATGTCAGAACCTGGGGTCTTGCCACTCCCTGCAGCCAGCATGCAGTGCAGAGGTGAAGGATTAAACAGTCACCTTGACTTTGAGTCACGAGCAGTCACTTGAAAATGCTATGATAACGGGAACTGCAGATGCTGGAGAATCGAAGATAATAAAGTGTGGAGCTGGATGAACACAGCAGGCCCAGCAGCATCTCAGGAGCACAAAAGCTGATGTTTCGGGCCTAGACCCTTCATCAGAGAGGGGCATGGGGTGAGGCTTCTGGAATAAATAGGGAGAGAGGGGGAGACGGACCGAAAATGGGGAGAAAAGAAGATAGGTGGAGAGGAGAGTATAGGTGGGGAGGTGGGGAGGGGTTAGGTCAGTCCAGGGAAGATGGACAGGTCAAGGAGGTGGGATGAGGCTAGTAGGTAGGAAATGAAGGTGCGACTTGAGGTGGGAGGAAGGGATGGGTGAGAGGAAGAACAGGTTAGGGAAGCAGAGACAGGCTGGGCTGGTTTTGGGATACAGTGGGTGGGGAAGAGCTGGGCTGGTTTTGTGATGCAGTGGGGGAAGGAGGGGAAGAATTGGGCTGGTTTTGGGATGGGTGGGGGGAGGGGAAGAACTGGCCTGGTTGTGTGGTGCAGTGGGGGGAGGGGACGAACTGGGCTGGTTTTGGGATGCAGTGGGGGGGGAGGGGAGATTTTGAAGCCCCATTGGGCTGCGGGCTCCCAAGCGGAATATGAGTTGCTGTTCCTGCAACCTTCGGATCCCAAGCGGAATATGAGTTGCTGTCCAAGTGGAGGCTTGGGGACCGCTTTGCAGAACACCTTCGCTCGGTTCGCAACAAACAACTGCACCTCCCAGTCGCAAACCATTTCCACTCCCCCTCCCATTCCTCAGATGACGTGTCCATCATGGGCCTCCTGCAGTGCCACAATGATGCCACCCGAAGGTTGCAGGAACAGCAACTCATATTCCGCTTGGGAACCCTGCAGCCCAATGGTATCAATGTGGACTTCACAAGCTTCAAAATCTCCCCTTCCCCCCACTGCATCCCAAAACCAGCCCAGTTCGTCCCCTCCCCCCACTGCACCACACAACCAGCCCAGCTCGTCCACTCCCCCCACTGCATCCCACAACCAGCCCAGCCTGTCTCTGCTTCCGTAACCTGTTCTTCCTCTCACCCATCCCTTCCTCCCACCCCAAGCCGCACCTCCATTTCCTACCTACTAACCTCATCCCACCTCCTTGACCTGTCCGTCTTCCCTGGACTGACCTATCCCCTCCCTACCTCCACACCTATACTCTCTCCACCTATCTTCTTTTCTCTCCATCTTCGGTCCGCCTCCCCCTCTCTCCCTATTTATTCCAGAACCCTCTCCCCATCCCCCTCTCTGATGAAGGGTCTAGGCCCGAAACGTCAGCTTTTGTGCTCCTGAGATGCTGCTGGGCCTGCTGTGTTCATCCAGCCTCACACGTTGTTAACTTGAAAATGCTGCTCTCTCTGGCACTACCATTTTCAAATAGCATCACTAAGCGATCACCTCTGGCTACAGAAAGAGCAGGGTTACATTCTTTCTCATCTCGGAAATGATAATACTGACATTCCCAAACTTGAGTCATGAAGAGGCTTCATGTTCAGCTAAGAAGTTAATCTCCTGCTTTATGTCCTGAACGATCAGTCTGCAGTCATTATCAACTTGCGATATCAGTGTGTCACTCAGTTGTCTCTGATTCAGAAAGCTCTGCTTCGAGTCTCACCCCAGGGATTGGAGCACAAACAATTCTGACAAAAATCTCTCATGCTGCCTGGAGAGAATTTTGCACTTGCTTAGGCGTCATCTTTAGGATGAGACATTAAATTGAGTGCCTGCCTGATGTAAGATCCTGGAGTGCTTTTTCAATGATGTGAAGCCTGCTGACATCTTCCAGCTGTGGCTTAGCCAGGGGTTTTTATAACCAAACCACCACACCAACCTTCTTGAATTCCACTCTCCTCATTAAAGGGCAAAATTCTATTAGCCTTTACTCCGTACCTGCTCATTATAATAATCTCTCCATTTAAACCTCCAATCTCTGCCCATGTCCAGAGTATCATCTTTTAAAATGTACCCTGTCCTAACCATCTAAAGTGGCTGATCTACCATTTGCATGACAATACTTGTCCTCTGATGACATCACCGAAAACAGATTACCACACTGTTGTTGTGGGAGCCTGCTGAGCACAAACTAGTACCACGTTTCCTACATTTCAATACTGACTACGCTTTACCAAAACTTAATTCACTGTAAAGCATTTTGGAACGTTCCAAGATCACAAAAGGTGGCTATGTAGATGTCAATCTTCATTTTATGTAGAAAGATACAAAAACAGGAATACCAGTCGACCATTCAACATTTTCAATCAGCTCCATCATCCACTTTGATCAGGGCTGATCATCCAACTCGGTCCCCTGGTTTCTGCTGTCTTCCTTAATCCTTTGAACCCATTCGCCTCAACAGTTATATCTAACCCTTTCTCAAAAACATTCGTTTGGTCTCAACTGCTTTCTCTGGCAAAGAATTCCACAAGCTCCCACTCTCTGTGCAAAGAAATTTCTCCTCATCCCAGTTCTAAATAGCCCACCCTGGATCCTTAGACTGTGACCCTCTGGTTCTGGGTTCCCTGGTCATCTGGAATATCCTTCCTGCCTTTACCCTGTCTAACCTTGTTAGAACTTCATAGGTTTCTAGGAGATCCCCCTCCTCCTTCTGAGCTCCAATGAACATAGTCCTAATCAATCCCGTCTCACTTCATAAGTCAGTCCTCCCACTTCTGTTAATTTTCAACCAGATCGAGACAAACTGGAATCACATGTACAATTGGAGGATATCCTCCCTGAAGATTAATGAACCAGTTGGAGATTTTTTTGTGGTGGTTTTACCAATTTGATATTGTCCTAATAGTACTAGGCATTTTAAGACCATAGGAAATAGGAACACCAGCAAACATCTTGGCCCCTCAAGCCTGCTCCACAATTTCAATAGGATCATGGTTGATCCAACACACCTCACATCCACTTTCCTGTCCTTTCTCTGTAACCCTTGATTCCCTGACTGAACAAGAATCTGTCTGTCTATCTCAGCCTTAAATATGTACAACGGCACTGGTCCCACAGCTCTCTGTGATAGGGATTCCAAATACTCTCAACCCTCTGGCAGAAATTCCTCCTCATCTCTGTCTTAAATTGGTGCCCCTTTATTTTGAGATGATGCCATCTGGTCCTCTCAGCATTTACTTGGTCAAGCTCCTTAAGCATCCTGTATGTCTTAATGAGAACACTTCTCATGCTTCCAAACCCAGGGAGTAGAGTCCCAACCTGTTTAGTCTTTGCTCATAAGACAAACCCTCCTTATTGTGGATCATCCAAGTGAACCTTCTCTGAATTAGCTAAAAAGCTAGTTCAAGCTCTCAAGCTAAAAAAGAGGGTGGCACGGTGGCTCAGCGGTTAGCTCTGCTGCCTCACAGCGCCAGGGACCCGGGTTCAATTCCACCCTCGGGCGACTGTGTGGAGTTTGCATATTCTCCCAGTGTCTGCGTGGGTTTCCTCCGGGTGCTCCGGTTTCCTCCCGCAGTCCAAAGATGGGCAGGTTAGGGTGGATTGGCCATGCTAAATTGTCCATTGTGTTCAGGGATGTGTAGGGTAGATGGGTTTTAGGGGAGTGGGTCTGGGTGGGATGCTCCAAGAGTCGGTGTGGACTTGTTGGGCCAAAGGGCCGGTTTCCACACTGTCAGGATTCTATTAACTGCCTCCAATTCTCAATTGAATTTCACGAAGTGCCCACCATTAGGATTTGAGCTCTCCAGCCAGATTGTCTGCAGCACTGAGCAAATAATCAGTCACTCTTGATCCCTACTTCCATACCATGGATATCTGCAAAGTTGTGTTATTGACAAAAGCTCTGGACTCCAGACTAAGCAAGTCAGCACGGTCAGCATCATTAGACAGCATAAACAGACAGAAATTCAATGCTCAATATGAAAATGGCAAAGGGCCCAGATCTATTCAATGGCGATGTTCCTGAAAGCCTAATTAGTAATCAGAAAAGGGCTGCTACTCTTATAGACAACTCTATTCTAACCTCTAACCTCCTATCTCTCTCCCTGTCACAATCTCCTTTGTCTGGCCTCCATTTCATCAGTAAAATAGGACAGTTTTCCATTTAAACCCACTCTCCTTGCTCCTTCAATGTGTCTGTTACTGTCTGCTCTCACCTCAGAGGCTAAAGATTGTGGGTTTGAGTCCCTGCTCCAGAAAAACATTTAAACCGATAAATCAATTGCTGTGATAGCTTGAGGGAGAGCTGTCCCAGAGACTGCCTTGTAGATTTTAAACCAAAAGTCCCAGCAGCTCTCACAGGTGAATATGAAGAGTACATCACAGAATCTACTTTTTTTTTTAAAAAAAGTTAATTCACACGCTGACCAGGCAGCATTTATTGTCCATCCCTAATTTCCCAGACAGCAGTTGAGAGTCAACCACATTGCTGTGGGTCTGGAGTCACGTGTAGGCCAGACCAGGTAAGGATGGCAATTTCCTTCCCTAAAGGACATTGGTGAACCAGATGGGTTTTTCCAACAATGGACAATGGATTCATGGTCATCATAAGATTGTTGTTTCCAGATACTTATTGAATTCAAATTCCACCATCTTCCATGGTGGGATTCAAACCCAGGTCCCCAGAACATTATCTGGGTCTCTGGATTAACCGTCCAGTGATAATAACACTAGGCCGTTGCCTCACCTTGTAGATACAGAATGAGGGAAAGAAAAGGCTAGTGGGTAGGGGTGGGGTAGTTAGAGGCAGAAAATCATGCAATGGAGGGAGGTCATGTGACAGAATCCATCGGAATACGCCCAACTAGAGTTGGCAACCCTATGCAAAATTCAGACATGAAAGAAATTCAGAAGGGAGTCTCATTTATCGAAACGTCTGAAGGTTATTTTGGCAGATTGCTTGCAGTGGAGCCGCTACATCAGCAATTCTGCAGCTAACAAGCTTGTCGAAGCTACACTGATGGCCCTAAACGTCAGATCGGGAGAAAAAAAAAATCTCTGCTTTCAATTTTTATTCTTTGCTTCCTTAAAGGGGCAATAAACCTTGGATGTGGGCAGATAAATCATCCTTAAACCATCCCAATTCTAGGGAACCAATTGGTGTATTCTCTTCTTGTAACCTAATACTTGTTGTCCAGGTATAATTCTGATCAGTCCATACTGCATTCCTTCTGAGGTCAATCTATCCTACACCCAGCGTGGCTCCTAGTTTCCAGGCGAGGTTTGGCCAGGGTTTGTATAACTGAGCCAAATCAAACCCCTTGTATTCCAGTCCTCTCCTTTAAAAGGCTATAATTCCAAACATCTTTTTTGGCTATTTCTTTGTACCCACTCATACTATTCTGATGATCTATGTTCCCCAGATCCTCCAATCTCGACTCTCGCACAATTTCCAGTTCTAACCATTTCAGGCCTAAAGTGGATGACCTCATGTTGAGATCTATTTACCCATTCAATTACGTCCCGTCACAAACTTTGGTTTTCTATCTGCACTGCATGTAATGCTGTCTACCTCATCTGAATATCTGGCTTTCTCCATCGTCAAAATTGTTAATAAATATGGTGAATATTTATGACACAAATCCTTGTGGGATAGCACATGTCAGATGCAGCTAATTAGAGAACCTGCCTATTATCACTGCACTGTCTCTCCCGCTGTTTAGCAAATTTCCAGGACCTTGCCTTTAATTTCAACTTTAGCTAGCCATCTCCTTCAAGTGACTTCATTGCAAGGTCTTCAGGGAGTCCATGTAAATACGATCCATTGATATTCTGCTATTAGACAAGTTCAATCAGGTTTGTCGGGTGTAAACTGCTTTAGAAATCTGCCCGTACTCTGTCACAAGTTGACATGGCATTCCAACAGCTCGACCCTTAATTTCTCAGTAATGTGGTGAGTGACCTACTGGCCTATAATTCCCTGGTTTCCCTCGGTCAAAACAGAGAGAGTTATGCATGCAATGATCCAAGCAGAAAGAATAGTTCCCGAATTAAGAGAATTCTGGAAGGTTGTTTGGCAAATCTTCTCAGTTAATCCCACTGAACCTGGGGAAGGAAAGCATCTGGTCCTGGGCACTGGACACCTTCAGTGCCTCTGTGTCATGATTTGTTTTGTGTCAAAGGAGCGCTACACTGTTACAGACGGTGCCTTTCCAACATAACATTAAACAGAAGGTGGATATTAAATATGAGAGATAATGGGAACTGCAGATGCTGGAGAATCCGAGATAACAAAGTGTGAAGCTGGATGAACACAGCAGGCCAAGCAGCATCTCAGGAGCACAAAAGCTGATGTTTCGGGCCTAGACCCTTCATCAGAAAAGGGGGAAGGGGCAAGGGTTCTGAAATAAATAGGGAGAGAGGGGGAGGCGGATAGAAGATGGATAGAGGAGAAGATAGGTGGAGAGGAGACAGACAAGTTAAAGAGGCAGGGATGGAGCCTGTAGAGGTGAGGAGGTAGGGAGAAGACAGGTCAGTCCAGGGAGGACAGACAGGTCAAGGGGGTGGATGAGGTTGGTAGGTGGGAAATGGAGGTGCGGCTTGAGGTGGGAGGAGGGGATAGGTGAGAGGAAGAACCGGTTGGGGATGCAGGGACGAGCTGGGCTGGTTTTGGGATATCAAATATTACATGGAGCTATTTTGAAGAAAAGCAGGCCACATATTATCCTCTGATGCTGCTAGGCCTGCTGTGTTCATCCAGCTCTACACCTTGTTATCCCACATATTTATATTTTGACTAGCACTAAAAACACACCCACTGGTGACTCAGGCAAAAACAGAAGTCGCTGGAAAAGCTCAGCAGGTCTGGCAGTATCTGTGAAGAAATAAATTAATTAATATTTCGGATCTCGTCGCCCTTCCTCAGAACTGTGGGGAGTCTGAGGAAAGGTCACTGGACCCGAAACATTAACTCTGGTTTTTTCCCTTCACGGAAGCCACCAGACCTGCTGAGCTTTATCAGCGACTTTGTTTTTGTTCCTGATTTAAGCATCCGCAGTTCTTTTGGTGACTCAGAGTTATTTGTAGGATCTTGCCATCACAGTATGACAGCGACTGCACTTTCTGGAAAATGTGTCAATACAAACAAGCAAGAATGTTGGAATAACCTGAACAGGGTGCGAAAAGGGAGGTAAGAGACCATTGAAACCAGGAGAACAAAGACAGGTTCATTGCAATTCAAGAAGGGAGAGGAAGAACTGTTTGGAGGAGCCTGAAACTTAACGGAATCAATAAAATGTAGAAGGAAGATACGATTTAGCCTGGAGAATTGAAGAGAACAAGAGCAACTGAGATCTAGAGGTAACAGAGAAAATCATCCATCAGACAATAAACAATTTCTCATTATTGTCGGAGGTTACATTTATGTTGTGAGGTCAGCAATGAACAAATTCATTCCCACTCTCCCAGCAATATTAAACTTGCAGTTTCAAACCAGAATCAGGTCTAAATTAAAAACAGCGAGAAGCACTATGGCTATCTTAATGGATGTGAATCACATGACCCTTGTCACCTTCACATATGAAAGCATAAATTAGGGTCGGGATAGGCCATTCAGCCCCTCGAGCCTGCTTTGCTATTTGGGACACCAAGAACGGCAAATGCTGGAGTCAGAGACAATACAGTGTGGAGCTGGATGATCACAGCAGGTCAGGCAGCATCAGAGGAGCAGGAAAGCTGACATTTTTGGGTCAGAATGAAGAAGGGTCCCGACCCGCAACACCAACTTTCCTACTCCTCTGGTGCTGCCTGACCTGCTGTGTTCCCGCTGCTCTGCCATTCATTTGTGTTTCAAATTCCACATTACCAGCCAGCCTGTGCTCTCTGATTACCTACCAGAATTTTTATTTTAATTACTCGTGGGATGTGGGTGAAGCTGGTTGCGTAGAATTCACTGCCTGTCTCTAGTTGCCCTTGTACTGAGTGGCTTGCTCGGCCATTTCAGAAGGCAGGTGAGAGCCAATCCCATTGCTGTGAGTCTGAGTTAAATGTCGGCCAGACCAGGTGAGGATGGCGGATTTCCTTCGCTAAAAGGTGTTAGTGAACCTGATGGGTTTTTCCAACAATCGACAACGGTCATCAGTTGATTCTTAAATTCAGATTATTATTGAATTGTTGAACCTCCACTGTTCTTTATATTCTGTTTGATCACACAACCTGCTATGCATTATACACAATTAAATGCTTTTTTTTCAATGAAGCTTGCTTTTCTTAACTAGAGTTAACCGCAGATGATGGAACTCCGCACAGGATTTTTTAAATAAGGCAAATAAATGGATTTATTTTGAGTATTCAGAAATAAACCCTTAAATATCCACTATTGCTGCATAATAGCTCTATTTCCTCTGCCTAGTGTCCAGTTCACTCCCTCTAATTCAGTTTTCACCTGTGTGAAGTTGTCCTTATGTAAGTTTAAACTATTAGTCTTAGTCCCACTCTTCTCCCTTTAAATTGGGTGTAAAATTCCATTGTAGGTTGGTCACTGCTAACAAGAGGTGCCTTTACTCTGGGGTTATTGCTGAAACTGACGCATTAAACAACACCAAATCTTGCATCATCTGCTCTCTTCTTGGTTTGCAAATTGTGTTTAGAGAGATAATCAGAGTTAACTCATACACAGTCTGACTGGACTCAAACTATTAACTCTTGATTTCTCTCCAAAGATGCTGCCAGACCTGCTGAGCTTCTCCAGCACTCTCTTTTTATGTCAAACTTCGAGCATTCGCAATGTTTTGTTTTTATTTGCTTGCATGTGTGGCCCGACGGAAATATTTTGAAATAATTCTACAAACTCCTCTTCAAAGTTGCCTTTGCTAATCTGACTTTTTTTCAATTTACATGTAGGTGAAAACCTTGCACAATTGTTGCAAACACGGTATTTCTACTTTACACATTGTCACATGAAGTGTGACTCCAGCGTGGGAGTCCAGAAACCGTCTGCTCAGATTCAGAAAATAAACACTGTACCAAAGGTTGGAGGACAGCTGGAACAGTTAAAGGCGCACACATTAATGAGGGACGTAGAGAAACAGAAAAGATTCAAGAAGAAAATCCTGAGGCATGGGCCCCAGATGGTTGATAGCATACAGCCTCTGAGCAGGAGATGAATAAACTGAGTATTGTGGAAGTGTCAGAAAATGCAAGGAGAAAGGGGTTTGCAGGACTGGAGAAGGTTACCGATTGTAGCATCTGGGAGAGAGATCCTGAGTGTGGCTACAACTATGTAGGCAGAACATTCACTAGCAAGGGCAGCTGGGCAATGCAGACCGAGTGTTGACTGATTGATTTACTTATTGTCACGTGTACCGAAATACAGTGAAAAGATTTGTTTACGAACGGTACAGACAGATCATAGTAAGCAAAGGATGTACAGATCAAAAAGACTTAAACAGAGGCATACAGGTTACATGGCACAGGGGTGTGTTAGGTGAGGCCAACATTACCAAGGTCAGTGTTTTTTGAGGCTAGAGAGCTCATTCATCAGTCTGATAATAGCTGGCAAGAAGTGTTCCTGAACCTGCTCATGCACATGTTAAGGCTTCTGTCTCTTCTACCTGACAGAAGAAGTTGTAGGAGATCATTATCAGGGTACAACAGGTCTTTGATGATGTTGGCAGCCTTTCTGCAGCAGTGAGCCACATAAATGAAGTCCATAGATGAAAGATTGGCTTCCTGATGGTCTGGGCCGCGTACACCATCTTCTGTAGTTTCTTAAGGTCCTGGGCAGAGCAGTTGCCGTACCAGCCATTGTGCACCCAATATGCTTCCAATGGGGCATCTGTAGAAGTTGGTGATGGACCATATGGACATGCCAAATTTTCCGAGCTGCCTGAAGAAGAGGTATTGTTGTGTCTTCTTGACTGTCGCATCGACATGAGATGCCCAGGGACAGGTTGTCAGTTATCATTGCTCTGAGCAACTTGATGCTCTTCACTCTCTCTCAACCTACGTTCCATTGATGAAGATGGGATCATGTTCTCCTCTTCTCTTTTTGAAGTCAGTGATCAGTTCTTTAGTTTTGCCGACATTGAGACTGTTTTCATTGCACCACATCACCAAGCCCTCTATCTCCCTTCTGTAGTTTGACTCATCATTGTTAGACATCCATCCTACTAGGGCGGTGTCGTCAGCAAACTTGCAGATGGTGTTTTTCTGGACTGGGTAGTGATGTGGCTTGTGCAGTGGACCTGCAGGGGGCTTGGGAAACCCAGCTGTGCACAATGTGTGCCACATAAAGGCACCTCTTGTTAGCAGCCACCAAAATATAATGGAATTTTACTTCCATTTTAAAAAGGGAGAAGAGTGGGTCTAAGACTAATATTTTAAACTTTAAGAAGGACAGCTACATGTATGTGTGAAAACCAAATCAGTGAGAATAACTGAATACTAGGCCAAGGGATCGATCAATTGTGAAGCAATAATGGATATTTAAGGGTTTATCTCTGAATACTCAATATAAATGCATTTATTTATATTGTAAAAAAGTATTATGGGGAGTCCTGTTCTTTTCCCCAAATTTTCATTCATGGAATGAGGGCATCATTGGCCAGGCAGCAGTTATTGTCCAGAGGGTAGTTAGGACTCAACCACATTGCAGTGGGTCTGGAGTCACGTGTAGACCAGACGAGGTAAGCGTAGCATAGATAATGGGAACTGCAGATGCTGGAGGATCCGAGATAACAAAGTGTGGAGCTGGATGAACACAGCAGGCCCAGCAGCATCTCAGGAGCACAAAAGCTGACATTTCGGGCTTAGACCCTTCATCAGAGAGGGGGATGGGGAGAGGGTTCTGGAATAAATAGGGAGAGAGGGGGAGGCGGACCGAACAAGAGAGTTGCAGTGGGAGAGAGATTCCCTGAGGTTGGTCCGGAGGGAGGAGGGTAACTTCTTCAGGTTAGGCATCCCTGGAAGAGGCTTCGCAATCAGCTTTTGTGACGCCTCCCCCTCTCTCCCTATTTATTCCAGAACCCTCTCCCCATCCCCCTCTCTGATGAAGGGTCTAGGCCCGAAACGTCAGCTTTTGTGCTCCTGAGATGCTGCTTGGCCTGCTGTGTTCATCCAGCTCTACACTTTGTTATCTAGGTAAGGGTAGCAATTCCTTTCCCTAAAGGGCATTAGCAAAGCAGATGGGCTTTTACAACAATTGACAATGGTTCCACGGTTATCATTAGACTCTTAATTCCAGGTTTTTTAAAAATAGAATTCCAATTCTACTATCTGCATTGGCAGGATTTGAGCCCAGGTCCCCAGACCATTTCCAGGATCTCTGGATTAATAGTCCAGTGATAAAACCACTAGGCCTATCACGCTCTCTTAACTTTACTTGAAGTCTGAGCAACTCATTAATAATCCTGTCTCCTACATCCCCAAACTTTCAGGATTAACAGTTAATCTCTGAGTGCTAGAGGTAATAGGAACTGCAGATGCTGGAGAATCTGAGATAACAAGGTATAGAGCTGGAGGCCAAGCAGCATCAGAGGAGCAGGAAAACTGATGTTTCGGGCCTAGTCCCTTCATCAGAGATGCTGATTTTTCTGAGTGCTGCTGGGAGAGAAATTACAGGGACCTTAAAAATATGTACTTTTGAAAATTTTTTTTGAATTTTACAATGGTGATTAAAAATTACTAAAGATTGCTGGACTCACAGTTAAGAATCATCCTCTTGATTAAATAAAAGCGGTAATATTATTTCCCAGGCCAGGCAGAGGGAGGAAGAGCTCGGCAATTAAAACTAAAATAAAACAAAAACGAGGAAGTTGTTCCATAACACACCGTCTGTGAAAGGAGATGTGAGAAGATGTGAGAGGAAGTGGGGTTGGTTCGAGGGCAGAGAGCAGTAGTACTGTTTGTTATTCAATGAGATCATGCCGAATGGGTTAAGGGCTAAATTCTGTAAAGGGAATAGAGGCCGAAGGCCTTGGAACATTTAAGAAGTTTGTGGATGGGCACCTGCATCGCCAAGGCAACAGGCCAGGTGCTGGAAAATGGGATGGCTTAATTTGACCAGCGCTAATGAGATATACCGAACTGCCTTTTTCTGTGCTCGTATGGCTCTAAGGGGTTAATTGTCGTACTCCATTGGCTCCACCCATTCTACTGATGACACTGTTGGTAGGTGGTGGAGACAAGAGGTTTTGGTCTAGCTTTTGGAGAGAGCAGTTGGGTCAATATCAGCTCCACAAATGGTCCTTGGAATGATGCCTGGCCAAATGTAGTTGTCCTCATCAACCTGACTCAATAAGCCTTCTTGCTGTCTCAGAACAGTGCCTTTTCCACAGATCCTTCCTGGTGCTCTACCTTCTACCAACAATTAGTAGGCAGGTCCGAGGCAAAAGGAGGAGCAAGCCACTCAGTTAAAGAGATGAAATTGGATGGATCAGCTGGCACTGACCTAGGCGCTGGAAAAGACAACGGCAGAAACAGCCCTGTTGACCCCTTGCATAGTTCTCCTTACTAACAAGTGGGGTTAGTGCCAAAATTGGGACAGCTAGCCCACAGACTAGTCAAGCAACAACCTGACATTGTCCCAGACACCACCATTACCATCCCTGGATATGTCCTGCCTCACCGGCAGGACAGGCTCAGCAGAGCGGGTGGCACAGTTGGGAGGGTGTTGCTCTGGGAATCCTCAACATTGACTCTTGACCCCATGAAGTCTCTTGGCGTCAGGTTAAACATGGGCAAGGGAACCTCCTGATCACCACATACCGTACTCCCTCAGCTCATGGATCAGTATTCCTGCATGTTGGGTAACACTAGGAGGAAGCACTGAGGGTGGAAAAGGCACAGAATGTACTCTGGGTGGGGGACTTCCATGCTCACCACTGAGAATGGCTCAACAGCAGTGCCACTGATCGAGCTGGTCGGTCTGAAAGGACATAGCCGCTAGATTGGGTCTGTGGCAGGGGGCGAGGGAACCAACAAGAGGGAAATACATTCTTGACCTCATCCTTTCTAATCTGCCAGCTGCAGGTGCATCTGTCCATGACAGTATTGGTAAGAGTGACCATCGCACAGTCCTTGTGGAGACAAAGTCCCACTTCACATAGCGAATACCCTCCATTGTTGTTGTGTGGTGCTATCACCGTGCGAAATGGGGCAGATTTCACACTGATCTAGCAACTCAGAACTGAGCATCCACGAGGCACTGTGGGCCATCAACAGCAGCAGAATTGTACTCCAGCACAATCTGTAACCTCATGGCTCAGCATATCCCCGACTCAACCATTACCATCAAACCAGACCCTGGTCAATTGAGTGTGCAGGAGGGCATGCCAGGAGCTGCACCTGACAATGGGGCATCAACCTGGTGAAGCCACCAAACAGGATTACTTGCATTTCAAACAGCATAAGCAGTGAGTGATAGACAGAGCTAAGCGATCCCACAACCAATGGATCAGATCTAAGCTCTGCAGTCCTGCCACCTCCAGTCGTGAATGGTGGTGGACAATTTAACAATTCACTGGAGGAGGAGGCTCTACAAATATCCCCATCCTCAATGATGGAAGAGCCCAGCACATCAGTGCAAAAGATAAGGCTGAAGCATTCGCGGCAATCTTCAGCCAGAAGTGCTGAGTGGATAATCCATTTTGGGCACCTGCCATGGTCCCCAGCATCAGCCAATTCGATTTGCTCCACCTGGTATCAAGAAATAGGAGGCGCTGGATACTGCAAAGGGAGAAGTTCCTCAGGATAGTGTCCTAGGCCCAACCATCTCAGCTGCTTCAAATATTTCCAAAGCAAGAAGTATTTTTCGAGAACTGCTTGTGGGCCAAAAGGACCGGGAATGTTTCAGACCCCTCAATCCCACCCCAGATTTTGTCCACTCTTTTACTGACAACAGTTCTGTGGCTGTGACCTGGATAAGACGATCATGATCAGACTGTCCGGAACTGTTCAATCTGTCTGCAAATCTGGGAAATGGGTTGAAGGTGTAATTTTTGCTGTTACTTCTGTGACCAAAACACCACAAGTGACTTATTAATCCAGCATTATACACAGTGAAGTGACTGCAAGTGAAATGAACACGGTCTTTTAGCGATGGAGCCCCCTGCATTCAATACAAATGGCCAGCATTTATACACAGCCTCGGGGCAAATTATCAAGTGTTTTCTGACATTGAACCTGGTGTGGAGATATCAGGTTTGTGGAGAGAATCCGAAATGTTAACTCTGCTTTCCCTCCACAGATTCTGTCAGACCTGCTGAGTTTCTCCAGCCATTTCTGACTTCCAGCATTGGACAGTTCTTTCGATATTTTTGTGCAGATGTTAGGATGGGTATGTTTGTCACACAGCTCGCTGTTAAATCAGCATATTAAAAAGGAGGGAAGAGAAGTGGCGAGGTCCGAGGCTGGGGTTTCTCAGCATGTTTCATTTATAATGAGTGCCTATTAATAGGCACCTTTGGGTGTGATGAGCTAACAATATAGTTCATAATTGCAACAACTGAATCAGTCCAATCAATGTAATTGGGAGAGAGCACCTAGTTATAAATGATTTTAACTCCCTACCTCTCAGTCCACAACAGCAAATAGTCAGAAATCCCCAGCAGCAACTGTAACTTACATTCATATTGCGCATTTATGTAGTTAAAGTGTCCCAAGGAGATATTCGGTCAGGTAGGCAACAACTTGATCAAAGAGAACAGGTTTAATTAGTGAAAGAGGAGTAGAAAGGGGAGAATATTAAGGGATTTCTGAGTTTGGAGCCTCGTCAACTGTAGGCGTCGCCACTCGTGGAGGACCAACCCATTGTTTAAAAAGGGGTGAAGGACAGGGAGGGCAGGAGGAGATTGGAGACAGGGAAAGCTTAGCTCATGCAGAGATTTGGAAACATGGATGGGAATTGTAAAAATGGGGGTAGTTGTTAAACTGAGAGTCAATGCAGAACTACGTCATTTGGCCCATCGAGTCTGTACTGCCACTCGGTCATGACTGATCTGTTTCTCAACCCCATTCTCTTGCTTTCGCCATGTAACTTTTCATCCCCTTAATAATGAAGAACATATCTATCTCTGTCATAAATACTCTCAATGACCTGGCCTCCATAGCCCTCTGCAGCGACGAGTTCCAAGGATTCACTGCCCTCTGGCGGAAGAAGTTCCTCATCTCAGTTTTAAGGGGTCTTCCCTCCACTCCACTCCCAGGTACGTATTCCTGGGTCCTAATTTCTCCAACTAGTGGAGACATCTTCCCTACGTCCACTCTATCCAGGCCTCCCAGTATTCTGCAAGTTTCAAATCTGATCCCCGCCCCAATAATCCCTCTAAACCCCATTGAATATAGAAACACTCAAGCCCTTTGTCCCTGGGATTATTCTGGGAAACCTCCTCTGGACCCCCTCCAATATCAACACATCCTTCTTTAGATACAGGGCCCTAAACTGCTCACAATATTCCAAATGTGGTCTAACCAGAGCCTTATACAGACTCAGCAGCACATCTCTGCTCTGGTATTCAAGCCCTCTTGAAATGAATGCTAACACTGCATTTGTCCTTCTAACTACCACCCAGACCTCCATGTTAACCCTGAGAGAGTCCTGAAATACGACTCCTAAGTGGCTTTGTGCTTCAGATTTCTGAAGCCTTCTGCATTTAGAAAATAGTCTACACCTCCATTCTTCTTACCAAAATGCATGACCTCTCACTTACCCACATTGTACTCCACCTGCCACTTCTTTGCCCACTATCCTAACCTGTCCAAGTCGTTCTGCAGTCTCCCTGCCTCCTCAGCACTACCTGTCCCTCCACCTATCTTTGTATCAGCTGCAAAACTTAGCAACAAAGCCCTCAGTCCCTTTATCCAGATGGTTAATGTATGATGTGAATAATTGTCGTCCCAACACAGACCCCTGTGGAACTCCATTAGTCACTGGCTGCCAGAATAGATTGCTGTGAACTTTAGTGAAATATTTCCACCCAAGTATGACATACTGGCCTCTAAAGAAACATGCTCCCAACACAGACGGAGGGAGGGAATGTTGGAGGACATCCTCTGGGCCGGGTCAAAGTGGCCATCAACAGGTCCAGGTGTCCTTGCAGAGGGAGCACATGGTTTCCACTGATACCTTTGAGGAATTGAGAGAAAGATGGACACCGCGGGGGCTGGAGGGCATCATTTCTCCCTCCAACTCCATTTGAATGTAGTCTCCTCTCCCTCTTCCAATTACTCCTACTTTTGCTGTTGTGGGGAGTTAATTGTTTCATTGGCAAATTGGCAGAGGTTTGATTAAAAACACCACAAAGAAAGAAACACACTGACAAAAGTGTCCTCCACATCCTCAAATGCCAGTCCGATCCTGTCCAGTTAAATATTGCCAGGTTAACGGGGCTCAGTTTGGTTCCTTGATCAGAACCAGTTGTGTCAAAGTAAAAAGGGAAATGTACTGAACCTGCTTCACCATCCAATTCCCCAAAAGAGTCCATAAATCAGAGCAGAGCAGGCCATTCAGCCTATCCAATCCACTTCAACATTCAGGGAGATCATGGCTGATTTGATAACCCACACCTCCACTTTCCTGCTTTTTCCCCTCGATTCCCTTACCATTTGAAAATCTCAGTCTTGAATATACTTAAAGACCCAACCTTGACAGCCCTCTGTGGTAAAGAACTCCACTCATTCACTACTCTCACAGTGAGGGATTCCTGCTCGTCTCTGTCTTAAATGTGTGACCACTTACTCTGATATTACGCCCATTCGTCCTAGACACTCTCACACGTGGCAACTTCATTTCCACATCTACCCTAAGAATCCTGTACGTTTCAATAAAGTGGCCTCTCATTCTTCAGTGACGTGATCAAATAGGAAGGCGCTTGATGAGATTAAGATGCCTCTCGAAGTAGAATAGCACCAGAGATTTGCTTGGAGTTGCTGACCATCCAGGAAGGAGCTTGGGATCTTCTTGAAATCACTGTATCAACCAGCACCATGGACCCCTTAAATAACGTGTTTCTTTCTCTCCCTCAAATGCCTTCAAACATTTCCCTTTATCAATGCAAAATAAATTAGAAAGGGATGGGGAGGGGGGGTGGACTGAGGCTGACACTCTTGACAGAAAAAGATGTGAGAATTACACAGAAAGAAGAAAAAAAGAGGGAAAAAGAAAGGACTGAGAGACACACACACACACACACACACAGAGACAGACACACACAGAGACAGACACACACAGAGACAGACACACACAGAGACAGACACACACAGAGACAGACACACACAGAGACAGATTTGGGGCAAAAGAAAGACAGAGGTGCAGGGGGAAAAGGGACAAGAGGGAGAAAGGGATGAGAGAGACAGAGTTTGGGATAGAAAGGTGGATGGGAAGAATGAATGGAAATCAGACATAAAGTGTCAAAGACAGAGAGAGGGACAGTGAGCGGAGAAGGGGCAATGTTCCACCAACTCCGAGAACTAAATGATTAAATAAATAATGACCATCCTGTCCACTGAATGGAATAACCAACTGGTATTTTGTGAGGATCTACCCAAGGTGTGAGAAGGTGTTTACATGTCTGTGTCTTTACGAGCACCATTGCATCATTAATGCCACCTCCAGCCTGAAAGCTGGGACCAGTCTCCCTGGTTACATCCTGCCATTTCATTACATTCACAGCCAGGGAAAGTTGCACCAGGTTAGGAGAAGCCACCTGCTCGCAAAGAGCTGAAGGAGCGTGTTCCCAGTCTCATCCTCCCGGCCCTGGGACCAGTGAGTAACAAACAGGCAACTTTTCCCCTCTCCCAACCTCCTGCTCGCTACTCAGTACCTCCCCGCCCCCCCAACTCTGGCTCCCTAGTGAGTGATCCGAACCTGTCGGAGTGGGGATTTCTGTTCCTCAACTGCTTCCTTTAATGTGATAACAGAGCAGGGAGGTGGTGGTCCTTTCTAACTGACCTTCCATTCTCCTCATCCTCTTGCTCGCTCCTTTCAAGCTTCATCAGAAAAGGAGTAGGCCATTCAGCCCCTCCAGCCTACCTCCATATACCTACCTTTGGCCTTAATAGTTGCTTTAAAAAAAAAGACGTTTTCTATCTCTGATTTAAAACTAATGACTGATCTAAAATCTACTGCTGTCTGTGGAAGATACCTCCAAACATCTACCACCCTTTGTGAATAGCAGTGCTTCCTCACATCTGTCTGGAACGCTCCAGCTCTAATCTTGAGACTCTACTCCCAGTTCTGAAATCCCCAACCAGTGGAAATAATTTATCTTTATCGACCCTGTCCTTTCCCAGTAGCCACAATGTGGAGATGCTGGTGTCGGACTGGGGTGGAGACAGTCAGAAGTCACATGACGCCAGGTTATAGTCCAATGCGGGGACAGCGCTCCGAAAGCTTGTGATTTCAAATAAACTTGTTGGACTGTAACCTGGTGTCATGTGAGTTCTTCTGACCTTTTTCCTGATAATACCTTGAAGACTTTGGTCAGGCCGCTGGCCTTCAATTCATGGTGCGCTAACTATGAGAGACATGGGTTGCAGTTAGCTTTGGTAAATTAAACTGCTGTTAAACAACAGCCCTCATTGACAGAGTTGATGACTCCAGCTCTCTCCGACGTTCTTGGGTCTGACTAAAAGGTTACTATCCAGATCCTGGTCTTTGGCCTAACCAATCCATGTTGGCCTTTACGCCCTGTACACAGTCTCTGATCTCATCTGCCCGATGACCAACAGTCATGGAAGAAGAGGATATTTTGACAAACGGATTGGGAGGTTGAGGAGGAGCAGGGCTGGGAAGGTGCCAGCAAATAATTGAGTTGGGTGGATTTTGTTGGTAAGCACCATGGAGGGAGGAATATGCTGGGTTAGCAGTACTCTGGAGACTATAAGAGCAGGGCTCTAGTTGAGGATGGTTTACTATAACATACCGAGTGAAGTTCCCTCTTCACTGGCCAACTCACGGCTTTGCAATTACATTCATTCTCTAAGCTGTGACGCCCCCAGGTCAGTTGGATATGGGCCAAAAATGCCCCTGAAGTGACATGGGACAACGAGCCAAAAATAAGGAACAATCCCCTAAAATACAGGTCAGTCGCCTTGTTCTCACTCCCCTTTTACCCATTTCCTCCCATCTTTTTAAAAAATACATTTTGACAGTGGGTGGCTCAGTGGTTAGCCACTGCTGCGTCACAGCACCAGGGGCCCAGGTTTGATTCCACCCTCGGGCAACTGTCTGTCTGTGTGCAGTTTCCACATTCTCCCCGTGTCTGCAGGGGTTTCCTCCCACAGTCTGAAGATGCACAAGTTAGCTGGATTGGCCATGCTAATATCACCCACAGTGTTCAGGGATGTGCAGGTTAGGCCCCTTAGCTATGGAAAATGCAGGGATAGGACAAGGGGTTAGGTCTGAGTGGGATGCTCTTCAGAAGGTCTGTGTGAACTTGTTGGGCCGAACGGCCTGTTTCCACAGTGTGGGGATTCTTAGGGCACAGATGTGATTTAGAGGGAATAGGGGCCAAATGCAGGCCAAGGGGACGAGTTCAGTTCAGGAGACCATGGACCAGTTGGACAGAAAGGTCTGTTTCTGTGTTGTATGAATCTACCTACCTCCTGAAACTAATTTCTGCTTCAGTGGCAACCTGCATCCCCAACTCTGGCTGAGCCGATTGCCGGAGGCTCCATCACATGACTCCTTGTCGCCAAAATTTCCATGGCCACACTTCCACCACTGGCACCCTGGCAGAAACACCTTTGACGCATGCTAACTCCTGATTGACTAATAATCTGTCCTTATGTTCATTTCTCCCGTTGGGTGCTCACAATCATACTCCAGGAGACTATCCAGAATTGGAAACCCTACCTGAGGAACAGAGATCACAAAGCGTGGAGCTGGATGAACACAGCAGGCCAAGCAGCATCTCAGGAGCACAAAAGCTGACGTTTCGGGCCTAGACCCTTCATCAGAGAGGGAGATGGGGAGAGGGTTCTGGAATAAATAGGGAGAGAGGGGGAGACGGATCAAAGATGGATAGAGGAAAAGATAGGTGGAGAGGAGAGTATAGGTGGGGAGGGGATAGGTCAGTCCGGGGAGGAAAAACAGGTCAAGGGGGTGGGATGAGGCTAGTAAGTAGGAAGTGGAGGTGCGGCTTGAGGTGGGAGGAGGGGATAGGTGAGAGGAAGAACAGGTTAGGGAGGCAGGGACAAGCTGGGCTGGTTTTGGGATGCAGTAGGGGGAGGGGAGATTTTGAAGCTTGTGAAGTCCACATTGATACCGTTGGGCTGCAGGGTTCCCAATCGGAATATGAATTGCCACCTATGGGTGGCATCATTGTGGCACTGCAGGAGGCCCATGATGGACACGTCATCTGAGGAATGGGAGGGGGAGTTGAAATGGTTCGCGACTGGGAGGTGCAGTTGTTCATTGCAAACCGAGTGGAGGTGTTCTGCAAAGCAGTCCCCAAGCCTCCGCTTGGTTTCCCCAATGTAGAGGAAGCCACAATGGGTACAGTGGATGCAGTATACCACATTGGCAGATGTGCAGGTGAACATCTGCTTGATGTGGAAAGTCATCTTCGGGCCTGGGATGGGGGTGAGAGAGGAGGTGTGGGGGCAAGTGTAGCACTTCTTGCAGTTGCAGGGGAAGGTGCCGGGTGTGGTGGGGTTGGAGGGGAGTGTGGAGCAGACAAGGGAGTCGCTGAGAGAGTGGTCTCTCCGGAAAGCAGACAAGGGTGGGGTTGGAAACATGTCTTGGGTGGTGGGGTCGGATTGTAGACGGCAGAGCTGTCAGAGGATGATGCGTTGTATCCGGAGGTTGGTGGGATGGTATGTGAGGATGAGGGGGATTCTCTTAGGGCAGTTATTGCAGGGGTGGGGTGTGAGGAATGAGGTGTGGGAAATGCGGGAGACATGGTCAAGGGCGTTCTCGACCGCTGTTGGGTGGGGGGGGGAACGTTGTGGTCCTTGAAGAACGAGGACATCTGGGATGTGTGGGAGTGGAATGCCTCATCGTGGGAGCAGATGCGGTGGAGACGAAGGAACTGGGAATAGGGGCTGGAATTTTTGCAGGAAGATGGGTGGGAGGAGGTGTATTCTAGGTAGCTGTGGGAGTCAGTGGGCTTGAAATGGATATCGGTTTCTACATGAGGAACAGTCTTAATTTATCTCTGGGTCATAGTAACCACAGAAACACGTCTACCCCACAATCCTGGGCCAGACTCCAAATTTTACTCAAGTTGACTCTAAAACTGTCAAAGGCATCAAGATCCCAATTTCAAACATTCCAGGGCATTAATCATTACAAGCAAAAGCGAGGCAATGGCCTAGTGGCATTATCACTGGATTGTTAATCCAGATAATGTTCTGGGGACACAGGTTTGAATCCCACCACAGCGGATGGTGGAATTTGAAATCAACTAAATATGTGAAATTATGAATCTAGTGATGACCATGAATCCATTGTCAGAATAACCCATCCAGTTCACTAATACCTTTTGGGGAAGGAAACTGCCATCCTTACCTGGTCTGGCCTACAATATGGTTGGCTCTAAGCTGCCCTCGGGGCAATTAGGGATGGGCAATGCTGCCTGGTCAGCGATGCCCTCATCCCACGAACGAAATCAAAAAAAAAGCAATCCAAATTCAGCAGGTAATAGGGAAAGCAAACGGAATGGAATATATAAAAGCAGGGAGATTTTGTTGAAACTAAACAAGGCACAAGTCAGGCGACAACTGGAATACTATGCACAGTTTGGGGCCCCTGATCTGTAGAAAGATATGTTGCCACTGGAGGCAATCCGGAGAAGGTTCAGTAGGCTAATCTCAGGCATAGAAGGACTGTCTCATGAGGAGAAGTTAAATAGACTGGGCCTGTACTCAGAGTTTAGATGACTGAAGAGCGATCTGATTGAAACACAAAGGCTCTTAGGGATCTGACAGAAAAAATGTGAAGAGGATTTTCACCTTATGGGAGAGTCTAGGCTCAGAAGGCATGATCTCAGAATGAGGGGGTGCCCATTTATGACAGAGATGAGAAGGAATTTCTTCTCTCAGGAAAAAAAAAAGAGAATGAATCAATGGATTTCTTTACCACAGAGGGCTGTTAGAGACTGGGTCACTGAGTATATCCAAGGCTGAGACAGACAGATTTTTTTTAAACCTGTAAGGGAATCAAGGGTTATGGAGATAAACCAGCAAAGTGGAGTTGAGGATGATCAGATCAGCCGTGATCTCATCGAGCAGGGGAATCAGGCTGACTGGCCTACTTTTGTTCCCATGTCTAATGGCCTCATGATCTTATAGCTGAGCTACTCGGAGAGGTGTCCATCAGTCAGTTCTAGTGTTGGGGTGGGACCCCCACGATGGGTTTGAGATGGTGGGTGGGGAACTCAGATTTGGGCCTCAGTCATAGCGTCTACACAAAACCAGACTGCTTTACACAGGAGCCGCTAGTACAGTATGAATGGAACCCTAAGTATGGTTGCCTGTAGCAACAGCAACCCAGTAGGCCCAGCCATGGTGACTCGTGTAGCAACAAACAGCAAACAGCCCCATCACTCAGCAGTTCATTACCAGAAATCAGGACACCTTCAGAAACTAAAGTTGGGGACAGTTTTCCGATATTCTGACCTGGAGGGGAGGCTCCACTCTGTTGGGAAATGCTCTACTAGATGTTTGCCCTATCACTGTCAAACCTGTTACCTTTCTTCCAGAGAGAGAGAGAGAGAGAGAGAGAGCGCGAGAGCACGAGAGCAAGAGCGAGAGATTATCCTTTCCACATTGACAATTTACACTTCAATACCATTTACAAAGCCTGTCAAGTGCTTCTTAACAAGAAACATTCCTTTAAAGAAAAAAAACTGCCACATATTTTTCCTGCACAGGGGCTGTGCCCATTTGAAAGTTCCTTTCACATTTTGAAATAGATTTCTTGTCTTCAAGACACAATCATGTTTTCAGAAGTGAGGATGATGCTAGGGAGCTTTCTCTGTGGAAAAATGCAATCTTATTGTCCAGTTGTTTGAACTCCACCCCAAATATTTTGTTCCCACTCATAACTTTAAACAGCTGAACACTTCAGGTTTTGTTTTTAAAAATGCAATAATTAGCTAGCTAACAGTCAGTAGTCAGTTTTTGGACAGTTTTATTTTCTGCATGTTGAAAATACAAAGCGGTAGATCAAACCAGGGAGCTACAATGAAAAACCTCTCTCTCTCTCTCTCTCTCTCTCCACAAAAATCACCTTCTCCACAAAACCCCGCTCTCCGTTATAGGGTAACAGCAACCATTTAGAAAAAAGAATGAGAGAGAAGAGAGAGAGAATTCAGCTGGCAAAACACAGCCAACCAAGGAAGAAGTGACAAACTTTTTCTTGGGGAGAAGGGGTTTGTTGGTTAAAAAAAGACTAAAAACCACAAGATCCCAAATAATAAAAAAAATTGTATTTTTAAACCAAATTGCAAAGTGACAGATTGTTTAGACAGGAGGTGGGGATGTAATTAAGCCTTCAGAAGGAGGGGGGAGCTGGGGTTAGTAATATAGAACTGATTAAAAATACATTAAGAAAACGGACAAATGAAAAAAATGGACAGCTTTTAAAAATCCTGTGACATCTGATCATGATGAACAGAAAATCAGATGTGTGGCAGTGGAATTTCTTTTAACATTGCAGTTAATGAGCCTAAATTCATTTTCACAAAACACATACATATTTACACTGATGTCTGACAAGAGCTACTCTTTTATAAACACATTCACTGATTCCCCCCCCCCCCAAACACCCGTCTCTACACATCATTTTCTTTAAAAAAGGAATTGCAAAAAAAACAAAAGAAAAATTCTCTTTTTTTTAAAAAAAGAAAAAAATTCAAAACATCACAGACAGCAAAATTACTCACCAGAGAGACAAGAAAATTCAGGAGTTAAAAAACGGCAAAGAGAGAGGGAGAGTGAGAGATGAGATAAAGGAGAGGAACAAGCTGACTGGGGGTGGGGACAGAGGGAGAGAGAGAAATAACAAGCCAGAGAGAGAGAGAGAGAGAGACAGTGAAATTCACCAGCAACCGGCACTTCCATTTCAGCTCGGGGGAGACCTGAGCTTCACAGGGAAACACGGCGGCCTGGAGATGAAGCTCACAGAAAGCACCCAGGCTCCTCCGCTTAATGTGTACAAACTGCATTGGGCAGCCGGAGTTCTGCGAGCTAGCTGGCTATGCGGCTGGGAGAGACCTCACCACCCTCAGATCCCACTCTCCTCCCTCTGCGCTGAATGGTGTGCTCGCCTCAGAGCCATCATCCACTTCTTATTCTGAAGCTCAGAGCAGTAATTATAAAATTAAATACCTCCAGTTTCTATCGATTAAAATATTGTGTACAATACAATGTCATCATTTTAATTTGGATTCCAACAAGCTGACCCCGTTTCTATTTAATTCCAAAGGTCCAGCATAACTAGCGAATTAAATAGCTCATGCCTGTTTGCTCATTTTATGTCATTGTAAATTCACCTTTTCACATTCATATGGAAACTCCTACTGCCAACCTGACAGTTTATAATCCATCCCTCTCCAGGTGAAGAGCCTGTAGCGCCTTTACAGTTCGGAAGGTGTAATTACAGCGTGACTGGTTTACATAGTTACTTTGCATTGAGAAGGCTTCTCAGAGTTCAGAAGCAAATCCTGGCCTCCCTAACCAGTTCTTCCTCCCACCTATCCCCTCCTCCCACGTCAAGCCCCACCCCCATCTCCTACATACTAACCTCATCCCGCCCCCTTGACCTGTCCGTCCTCCCCGGACTGACCTATCCCCTCCCTACCTCCCCACCCATACTCACCTCTATTGGCTCCATCCCCGCCTCTTTAATTTGTCTGTCTCCTCTCCACCTATCTTCTCCTCTATCCATCTTCGATCCGCCTCCCCCTCTGTCCCTATTTATTTCAGAACCCTCTCCGCCTCCCCCTTTTCTGATGAAGGGTCCAGGCTCGAAATGTCAGCCTTGCTGCTCCTAAGATGCTGCTTGTGTTCATCCAGCTCCACACCGTGCTATCTCCAGTTACTTACTGCTTGTGATGCACGCTAAGATTCTTTGCTTGCTGTGAATTCTCCAGAGCAGATGGGACTTGAACCCTGAACTTCTGGCCCAAAGATGAGGCACTACCATTGCAACACTACACTCTAAGGTTGCAATTATATAGAGTCATACAGCAAGGAAACAGACCCTTCCGTCCAACTAGTCCATGCCAATTATGTTCCCAAACTAAACGAGTGCCATTTGCCTACGTTTGACTCATATCCCTCCAAACCTTTCCTGTTCATGTACTCAACCAAATGACTTTTAAGTATTGTAACTGTACCTGTGCACGCCACTTCCTCAGGAAGTTCATTCACTAAAATGTCACAGGCAAAAACCTGACCTGGTATCCAAGATACATCAGGTAATGTTCAGGCAGATGACCAAAGCCTTATCTGTAAATATTTACAGGATTTGGGTGTCACCAAACTGGGCCATTGTCAGATAAGTGTCTAGAGGGAAGTTCAGTCAAACACATTGCTGTGCGTGCAAAGTCATGTGTAGGTCAGACAATGTAAGGATGGCAGATTTCCTCCCTAAAAGATCAGATTATATTTCCCCCAATAATCAGCAACAATTTCAAAGTCGTCATCATTAGAATCATAATTCCAGATTTTTATTGAATTTAAATTCTACCATCTGCCACTAGGCGTGTTTATGAACCTGTGTCCCAAAAATATCGCTGAGACCTCTGGATTAATAGTGTAGTGACAGTAGCACTTGGTCATCACCACAACCATGTGTGTTTGAAAGAACGTCTTCGAGGAGGAGAGAGAGAGAAGAAGAGAGGTTTAGGGAGGAATCGCAGATCTTACAGACCAGGCAGCTGACTGCCAATGACAGACAGATGACACTTCAGGAACTGTGGCATTGGAGGAAAGCAACACTCCCAGAGGGTTGCAGGGAACCACAGGATGAGAGAGGAGCAAAGATTATAAATGTGGATGTGCGGCTTTCTGATGGAGACAGGATGGCCAGCTGCTGACTAACTGCTGCAACTCCTCAGGGTAACTTCCATAGCACCACTCTTTCTGTGACCTCTAACTCCACCCTGAGGGGCAAAATTATCAATGTTCATGGAACTATACAGTTATAGAATTATTACAGAGCAGAGGGAGACTATTTGATCCACCATTTCCGTGCCACCGCTCCAAATTGGCAACTCAATAAGTGCCATCCTCCTACCTTCTCCCTCGAACCCTACTGGTTGTTCCTTCACAAATATAAGTCCTAATTACTTGTGAGTACTTTGATTGAACTTGCCTGCCACAGGCAATGAATTCCAAAGCCCAGGCACACATTGTGTGAAAATGGTTTGCTTCTTATCACTTTTACAAACCACTTCAAATTTGCATCCTGCCCTCTTGTTCTCATTCGCTTCATGAGTGGGAACATTTTGTGCAAACACCACTGTTTTTGTGTTCACAAGGTGTGGAGCTGGATGAACACAGCAGGCCAAGCAGCATCAGAAGAGCAGGAAGGCTGACGTTTTGGGCATTTCTGAAGAAAGGTCTAGGCCTGAAACATTACCCTTCCTGCTCCTCTAATGCTGCTGGGCCAGCTCTACACCTTGTTATCTCAGATTCTTCAGCATCAGCAGTTCCTACTGTCTCTGAATTGTTTTTGTGTTTCTCCTGACGTGGACAGAACACATCGAATGTTCTTTCATTGTCACTGGGTCAAAATTCTGACAATCTGTCTCTAACAGCTCATAGAGGGTACCTTAGGCCGTAAAAGACTGCAGTGGCTCCTCCCAAACCTGACCGCACCCTGTTCTCAAGGACAATAAGGTCTGGAAAACACACGTCAACCTTGACACCATTCATCTGCGACCTGAGAACGAATGATAAATGAAAAGCTTTTACAGTAGTTTCTATTTCAATGGAGAGGGTCAGGGAGGTTGGTTAGCTCCATCAGTTGGACAGCCGGTTTACATTACAGTGTGATGTTAACAAAGCGGGTTTAGTTCTTGCACTGACTGAAGTTACATTGAAAGTGCTACCTTCCCAACCTTGTATCAGAGACAGTAGGAACTGCAGATGCTGGAGAATCTGAGATAACAAGGTGTAGAGCTGGATGAACACAGCAGGCCAAGCAGCGTCAGAGGAGCAGGAAGACCGATGTTTTGGGCCTAGACCCTTCATCAGAAATGGGGGAGGGGAAAGGTATTCTGAAATAAATAGGGAGAGAGGGGGAGGCGGATAGAAGATGGATAGAGGAGAAGATAGGTGGACAGGAGACAGGCAAGTTAAAGAGGCAGGGATGGAGCCAGTAAAGGTGAATGTAGGTGGGGAGGTAAGGAGGGGATAGGTCAGTCCAGGGAGGACGGACAGGTCAAGGGGACGAGATGAGGTTGGTTGGTAGGAAGGTAGGAAATGGGGGCCCACTTGACCTGTCGCCGCACCCCCATTTCCTACCTACTAACCTCATCCTGCCCCCTTGACCTGTCCATCCTCCCTGGGCTGACCTATCCCCTCCCTAACTCCCCACCTGCACTCACCTTTGCTGGCTCCATCCCCGCCTCTTTAACTTGCCTGTCTCCTGTTCACCTATATTCTCCTCTATCCATCTTCTATCCGCCTCCCCCTCTCTCCCTATTTATTTCAGAACCCTCTCCTACTCCCCCATTCTGATGAAGGGTCTAGGCCTGAAACGACAGCTTTCCTGCTCCCAAGATGCTGCTTGGCCTGCTGTGTTCATCCAGCTCCTCACCTTCCCAATCTTGCCCCTGTTCTGTGGCACGGTGGCCCACAAGTTAAACACTGCCACCGTGCCCCCCTCCCCAACTGCTCACAATCATCTCTCTCTAATGAGACAGTGGGACCGTGGTGGCTTTACCTATTTCTGCAGGAAATGGACAGAAAAATCATAACAAAGGACGCCCTCACTTGTGTCAAAAATGATACAATTTATAAATTCTTGGTAACAATTTTTCACATCACTTCATCCCATCCATCTGAATTCTTCACTTGGCTCCCATTCCCCATACGGGGGGGGGGGGGTGGCAAACAATCACAAGTGGCAGACTCCTGCTTGGGTTTAGCATCGTCGGGTATTCCTCTGAGCAGTCTGTTTCTCTCTTTCCTAATGAAGGTCACATTTGACAGGCACAGGAGTGTAGCTGTAGATATATCCTGCCAGTGGAGGTGAATGTTCGAAATCTGAAACGACCGCAGGAAACACTCAGCATGACTGATCTCATCTGTGAAGAGAGTTAATGTTAATATTTTGAGACAATGACCTTTCATCAGAACTGCGAAAAGCTAGGAAAGTCAGAGATAGCGAGAAGTCCAGATGCTGGAGACAACACAGTGTGGAGCCGGAGGAATGGGTTTTCAGCAAGAGATAGATGACAGTGGTTTGGGAGGTGAAGCGTGGGGGTCAATGAGAGGTCTGTGATCGTGTGAATGTAGGAGAGACTCATTAACTAAAGAGTTGGAGGTCCAAGGCCAAAGGGCATGAAACTAGGGCAGATAACATGTGCCCTGAAGAGGTGTGAGTAGCAGGATGGAGAACAGCAACAATCTGAATGTGAAGAAGTTAGAGAGGAAATTAAAAGGACCCAAGACCTACTGAGTATTTACTAAAATTTCTGATTTAACTTGTGCCTTTCACCTTTTGGGTAGACTCTCATTCGGACAGTTTGAATGGAAAGAGGTAAGAGAAAAAGGAGCATGGATAACTCACTGAACTTCTTAAGCCTGCTCTGCCTTAAAAAAATCTTGGGAAATATCAATAAAACAATGGTTTAGTTGGTCAGGAGTGACCACATCTGTATCGCGGGGGGATTGGTTCACATTGAAACTGAAATGTTGAAGGTGTAGGGATGAGCTTATTCTGATCAGAGCCTATAACACCAACTGCTGCTTGAACTCTGAGACATGACCAACTCTGGTAAGTCTGATTCTTTGTGTGCAATTATTGACAGTATTAGTTATTATGTCTTTAATTCTAAACAAAGCCTTTGAATCCCATTAGCTTGTGAGATGTACTGTAAATGTTAAAACAACACTAATTTGCTGATAATTTTCAATGGGGAGAAATGCATACATTGGGCAGCAGTATGAAAGGAATGACACATCAATTGCCTTCTCAATCTCGCATCCTGTGGTCCTTCTCAATTCCCCTCCTGTACCCTTCTCAATTCCACATCTGTATCCTTCGCAACCCCCCATCCTGTATGCTTCTCAATCCCCCATCCTGTATCCTTCTCAATCCCCCCTCCTGTATCCTTCTCAATCCCCCCTCCTGTACCCTTCTCAATCCCTCGTCCTGTATCCTTCTCAATTCCCCTCTTCTATCCTTCTCAATTCCCCATCCTGTATCCTTCACAATCCCCCCAACTGTATCCATCTCAAACACCATACTGTATCCTTCTCAATCCGCCCAACTGTATCCTTCTCAATTCCCCATCCTGTATCCTTCTCAATTCCCCATCTTGTATCCTTCTCAATACCCCATCCTGTATCCTTCTCAATACTCCATCTTGTATCCTTCTCAATCCTCATCCTATATTCTTCTCAATCCCCCCTCCTGTACCCTTCTCAATTCCCCATCCTGTATCCTTCTCAAACCCTATCCTGTATCCTTCTCAATCCCCATCCTGTATCCTGCTCAATCCCCCTCCTGTATCCTTCTCAATCCCCCTGCTGTATCCTTCTCACCCCACATCCTGTATCCTTCTCAATTCCCATCCTGTATCCTTCTCAATTCCCATCCTGTATCCTTCTCAATCACCCATCCTGTATCCTTCTCAATTCCCCTCCTGCATCCTTCTCAATTCCCCATCCTGTATGCTTCTCAATTCCAGATCCTGTATCCTTCTCAATACCGCATCCTGTATCCTTCTCAATACGCCCTCCTGTATACTTCTCATTCCCCCATCCTGTATCCTTCTCAGTTCCCCTCCTGTATCCTTCTCAATAACCCATCCTGTATCCTTCTCAATCCCCCCAATTGTATCCTTCTCAATTCCCCATCCTGTATCCTTCTCAATTCCCCATCCTCTATCCTTCTCAATTCCCCTCCTGTATCCTTCTCAATTCCCCATCCTGTATCCTTCTCCGTTCCCCTCCTGTATGCTTCTCAATACCCCATCCTGTACCCTTCTCAATTCCCCATCCTGTACCCTTCTCAATTCCCCAGCCTGTATCCTTCTCAATTCCCCATCCTGTAACCTTCACAATCCCCCCAACTGTATCCTTCTCAATACCCCATCCTGCATCCTTCTCAATCCCCCCAACTGTATCCTTCTCAATTCCCCATCCTGTATCCTCTGAATTCCCCATCCTGTACCCTTCTCACTTCTCCATCCTGTATCCTTTTCAATACCCCATACTGTGTCCTTCTCAATTCCCCATCCTGTATGCTTCTCAATCCCCATCCTGTATCATTCACAATCCCCCCTCCTGCATAATTCTCAAGCCCCCATCCTGTATCCTTCTCAATCCCCCCAACTATATTCTTCTCAATTCCCCATCCTGTATCCTTCTCAATTCCCCATCCTGTATCCTTCTCAATACCCCATCCTGTATCCTTCTCAATTCCCCCTCCTGTATCCTTCTCAATTCCCCATCCTGTACCCTTCTCAATTCCCCATCCTGTACGCTTCTCAATAACCATCCTGTATCCTTCTCAATTCCCCATCCTGTACCCTTCTCAATCCCCCATCCTGTATCCTCCCTTCCCCCTCCTGTATCCTTTTCAATATCCCCTCCTGTATCCTTCTCAATCCCCCATCCTGTATCTTTCTCAATCCGCCCTCCTGTATCTTTCTCAATCCCCATTCTGTATCCTTCTCAATTCCCCATCCTGTATCCTTCACAATCCCCCCAACTGTATCCTTCTCAATCCCCCCAACTGTATCCTTCTCAATTCCCCATCCTGTATCCTTCTCAAATCCCCATCCTGTATCCTTCTCAATTCCCCATCCTGTATCCTTCTCAATACTCCATCCTGTGTCCCTCTCAAACCCCATCCTATATCCTTCTCAATCCCCCTCCTGTATCCTTGTCATCCTCCATCTTGTATCCTTCTCAATCCCCCTGCTGTATCCTTCTCATCCCCCATCCTGTATCCTTTTCAATTCCCATCCTGTATCCATCTCAATCCCCCATACTGTATCCTTCTCAATTCCCCATCCTGTATCCTTCACAATCCCCCCAACTGTATCCTTCTGAAGCCCCCATCCTGTATCCTTCTCAATCCCCCCAACTGTATTCTTCTCATTCCCCATCCTGTATCCTTCTCAATACCCCCTCCTGTATTCTTCTCAATCCCCATCCTGTATCCTTTTCAATTCCCCTCCTGTATCCTTCTCAATACCCCATCCTGTATCCTTTTCAATTGCCCATCCTGTATCCTTCTCAATTCCCCTCCTGTATCCTTCTCAATTCCCTATCCTGTACCCTTCTCAATTCCCCATCCTGTATCCTTCTTCATTCCCCATCCTGTACCCTTCACAATCCCCCCAACTATATCCTTCTCAAACCCCATCCTGTATCCTTCTCAATCCCCCCAACCATATCCTTCTCAATACCCCATCCTATATCCTTCTCAATCCCTCTCCTGTATCCTTCTCATCCCCCATCCTGTATCCTTCTCAATTGCCCATCCTGTATCCTTCTCAATTCCCCTCCTGTACCCTTTTCAATTCCCCATCCGGTATCCTTCTCAATTCCCCATCCTGTATCCTTCTCAATACCCCATCCTGTATCCTTCTCAATCCCTCTCCTGTATCCTTCTCATCCCCCATCCTGTATCCTTCTCAATTGCCCATCCTGTATCCTTCTCAATTCCCCTCCTGTACCCTTCTCAATTCCCCATCCTGTATCCTTCTTCATTCCCCATCCTGTACCCTTCACAATCCCCCCAACTATATCCTTCTCAAACCCCATCCTGTATCCTTCTCAATCCCCCCAACCATATCTTTCTCAATACCCCATCCTGTATCCTTCTCAATCCCTCTCCTGTATCCTTCTCATCCCCCATCCTGTATCCTTCTCAATTGCCCATCCTGTATCCTTCTCAATTCCCCTCCTGTACCCTTCTCAATTCCCCATCCTGTATCCTTCTCAATTCCCCATCCTGTATCCTTCTCAATACCCCATCCTGCATCCTTCTCAATACCCCCAACCGTATCCTTCTCAATACCCCATCCTATATCCTTCTCAATCCCTCTCCTGTATCCTTCTCATCCCCCATCCTGTATCCTTCTCAATTGCCCCTCCTGTATCCTTCTCAATTCCCCATCCTGTATCCGTCTCAATCTCCACCCTTTGTCTTTATCAATCTCCCACCCTTTGTCATTCCCTCCCTTTCCTCTTCAATGCCTCTTCTGTCTCTTCTCACCATTCTGAATCCCCAAGAATCATTTTGCTTCTCAGTAGCCTCGTTCCACTACATTCCATGCCTGCTGTCCTACCCCTTTCTCTTTTCAATCTGCCCTCTCCTTCTCTCTCCCACCTTCCACTGGGCCTCCACCCCAATTCCTGAGGCCCTTCCTCATTTTGCATCTGGGCTGCCAATTTCTGACCCACTGGCCCGCCTGATCTGATCAAAAATCCAGTGGCCCCACATGGACACATTGCTTTTATGATGCGCAATGGGAAACAGAAAGCTTTACTCCCTATCTTGGTCTCCATCCTGCTCCTCTGGCCTGCAATCCTTTCACCCTAACACCTGTGCCCCTGGGGCAGTTGGCAGAGAATGTCTCAGATGGCCTGGTAAACTGAATGCTAACTGATGCCTTCTGACTCGGTGTTACTGCCCTCTAGGTAACCTCACATTCATCCTGCCTCTTTCATTGACCAGAATGCAGAAAACAGGGTGGAACGCCTGTGACAGAGGAATAGCTGTGATATGGAAAACCTGACAGCACAGGAAACAGATGTTTGATTACAGGAAATGATGAGATGTAAGAGGATATTAAAAATATCCTACTTCCAGCCTCGCAATTCAGCCCAGTGTCAAACGACACTAAGCCTGAACTTGATGTAATGAGGAGAGCTCAGAGCCCTGGATGTGAGAGAAGCTGGAGAGAATAAAGACCTCCCATCACTGAGCTCCACCCCAATGTGCTTCACCCTCTGCAACAACAACAGCTTGCATTTATCTTTCATTTAATATTGCAAATACCCCAGGACAAGGGGTACACATTGGCAGAGCTTCCCAAACATAGTCCCACGGATTTTTTTATTCTTTATTCACTAACGGGATGAGGACCTCCATTCAGGCCAGAAAGCTAACATGGAATCTTGATGTACGCTGAGAGAAGGAGAAGCGGGTACAGAGTTGGCACAGGATAAGGGGAGGGTAGGCCTGCCCCATGGGGGTCAGAGGAGAATACCACAGTGCCACAACCCCAAACATCTCCATCCATGAGAATCCCTGCCCAGCAGGCTCTCAGACCAGCAGCAAAGAGCCAGAACCTAAAGTAAATTCATTGCTCCTCAAATTCCAGTCAAGGAGTAATAACTGCCTGCCCATTATTGTAAAACGTGGGCAGAGATCGAACCTGATTTTTTTTTGTCATTCCTTTCACAACTGCAAGGTATTGCAATCTCAAGCTAGTGAATTATATCTAAAGTGTAGTCACTGACATAGTGTAGAAAAAACAAGTATTCAAATTATAACAGCAAGATTCACAAACAGAAATGAGATAAATGGTCAGAAATCTTTTTTATTTATAGCGGCTAAGGCACAGGTGTTGGCCAGGACACTGACCCTGTTCTTTGCACAGTATTGCTGTCAGGTTTTTGTCATCCTAATTACTCACATCAGCCCCTGGCTGACTCTTTCCTCCAAGTTAATAGTGTTGAGGTGATGTGCTCAGAAAATTGCACACATATACCTCAGATTCTTCAGCAAATGGAAACCTGGGAAATTTTCCAGATGCCAAGTCATCACCTGGACGGAGAGAAGTAGAGAGTCAGACAGTTGTTGAATCACTCACAGAGGGCTTTTCTGTGTCTGAGTGCCAAGAGATATGAGGTGTATGTGTACAATTTTCAGACTCCATTACCTCAATACTATCAACACACAGCAAAACAAAGTTTTATCCCATTTTCCAACACTATCAATTACAGATTCCCAAATCTGAAGTAATTACCCCTCTATATCAGTCAGTTTAATTGATTCTTCTGTTTTTTTTCCTATGAACTGTGAATTATTTTTATATGAATCCCCATAAAAATGAGAGCTTAGATTTTCTCAGCTTTTAATAATTGCCACTGTCTAACCAAACAAGTCTGTTTTGGAATTTTCACAAATTATAATTTTACACTGAAGTTACACAAATGCTTTTCCTCTATTCATGAAGGGAAGTAGGGATAATCCAAGAAACTATAGACCAGTGAGTCTAACATCAATGGGTGGGAAGCTATTGGAAACAATTCTTAGGGATAAGAATTACACATGTTTGGAAAAGCATGGCCTAAATAGGGGCAGTTGGCATGGCTTTGTGCAGGGCAGGTCATGTCCTATTAGCTGCATTGGAAATTTTTGAGGAAGTGATAAATGTGATCAATGGGGTAGAGCAATAGATGTTATCTACATGGATTTTAATAAGGCTTTCGACAAAGTCCCTCATGGTAGGTTCATCCAGAAGATTAAGATGCATGGGACCCACAGTGAATTGGCTGCATCGATTCAGAATTGGTTTGTCCATAGAAGGCAGAGAGTAGTGGTGGAAGTGTGTTTTTCAGGCCGGAGATCCATGACTACTGGTGTCCAGCAGTGATCTGTACTGGGACCTCTGCTGTTTGTGATATGAATAAATAACTTGGATGAAAATGTAAATGAGTGGGTTTGCAGATGACACAAAGGTTGGTGGGGTTGTGGATAGTGTAGATGATTGTCAAAGGATACAGTGGGATCTCAATCAGTTGCAGAAATAGGAAGAGAACTGGCGGATGGAGTTTGATCTGGTGAGGTGTGAGGTGCTGCACTTTGGGAGATCAAATATTAAGGAAAAGTATATAGTTAATGGCTGGACCCTGGAAAGCTGATGTGTAGAGGGATCTTGGGGTTCAAGTCCATAGCTCCCTGAAAATGACCACTCATGTAGATAGAGTAGTGAAGGAGGAATATGGCATGCTTACCTTTATTGGTCAGGGAATTGAGTATAAGAGCCAGGATGTCATGTTGGTTAGGCTGCACTTAGAGTATTGTCTTCAATTCTGGTCGCCTCATTGCAGGAAGGATGTGAAGGATTTGGAGAGGTTGCAGAAGAGGTCTACCGGGTTGCTAGATAATAAAATGTGAGGCTGGATGAACACAGCAGGCCAAGCAGCATCTCAGGAGCACAAAAGCTGACGTTTCGGGCCTAGACCCTTCATCAGAGAGCTCTCTGATGAAGGGTCTAGGCCCGAAACGTCAGCTTTTGTGCTCCTGAGATGCTGCTTGGCCTGCTGTGTTCATCCAGCCTCACATTTTATTATCTTGGAATTCTCCAGCATCTGCAGTTCCCATTATCTCTCTCTACCGGGTTGCTGCCTGGATTAGAGAGTGCGTGTTATTACAAAAGGCTAAAAAAACTCAGGGTTTTTTTCTCCTGAGTAGTGGAGGCTGAGGGGGGACTTGATAGATGTCTATAACATTATGAAATCCATAAATAGGGTTGATGGTCAGAATCTTTTCCATAGAATTGAAAAATCTAATACTAGTGGGAATGCATTAAAGATGAGAGGGGGAAATTTCAAACAAGAGGCGAGGGGCAAGCTCTCTGAAGGGTCTAGGCCCGAAACGTCAGCTTTTGTGCTCCTGAGATGCTGCTTGGCCTGCTGTGTTCATCCAGCTTCACACTTTATTATCTGTGAGGGGCAAGTTGTTGTACCCAGAGAGTGGTAGGAGGCTGGAGGCTAGAACGTACTGCCAGGGGTGATGGTGCCAGGCAGATATAAGAGGAGCACTTACAGGACTTTTAGATAAGCACATGAATATGCAAAGAATGGAAGGATATGGAACTAGGGCACGCAGAAGGGATTTGTTTAATTTGCCATATGGTCTGCACAACATCATGGGCTGGAAGGCCTGGTCCTGTGCTATCCAGTTCTATATTCTATGCTTTAAACCTTGCTTTCCCTAAACTGCCCTATATGCCAATACTGTATTCATGACTGACCCCAGACAGTTGTCCTCAAAAAGTGTCATAAAAGTTTTCAGTCTCTGTGTCTTCTAAGATAAAATCAATCCTCGATTATCTTGAGACAAAAGCAAGCAAATAGTTTTTAATATTTACCTCCACCAGTCAAAAACCACTGCAGTTAAAAATGTCTTTTTTTAACTAGCATGCAAGCTGTCTGAAATAAATTGGATTGGGTCACTGATCCAGAAGGACTGTCTAACCAAGTTGTTTCTTTTTTAACTTAAAACAAGAAAACCCATATGTCACTACTTAAAAATGCAATCTCTAAAAATGAGATGAATATTTATACATCAGACACCTTTCATCAAGTTCTGCGCACACAGCAAACATTACTGGATCATGATTAGGGATGTTGGACTTAATTTTCTCCAACTTTGAACCAGGGGGCATTAAGGCTAACTGCTGCCCTTATTTATGTATATTTTATAACTTGCTTTTATACAGAGATAGCTCTATTTTCTAAATATGCAGGAAGGTTTATACCGTGCTTTAAACTGTTGACACCACCCTTTCCAGCTAATCACTTCCTCTGAGTCCACACGTGGCTGAAGCATTGAGCGCATGTTCGTTATCAGATCTGGAAAAACAAACACAGTATAACTGAACCATTCACTTATCAACATTCTGATTGAGAGCAGATTAATCCAGGGACCTTGCTTCCTTATAGGGCTCTGTTCTCACGGTTCAGAAGAAAATAGAAATAGCCCCAGCTATTCAATCACCACACGAGAGATTATTTCTGTTGACACTCCTACTGAATAATTATTCAATTTGTTCAAGAGAGCTGGGTTTTGCTGTCTAGGCCAACATTGATTGCCCTTACATATTTGCCCTGGAGAAGGTCATGATGAATTGTGTGCAGTACAGCAGCATGCACAGTGCTGTTAGGAGGGTGAAATAACTGCAGAAAGGCTGGTATCCTGTCACTACGTTACCCTTATTTACTTGTACACAGTCCCCTGAACTGAGGAGATTATGAATCTCCTGATTATATTGGCCAGGCAGGGCTTTCTGATTGGCCCAGGTCGACGACCCCAATCAAGGATCTCTGGCTCAACAAGATCCACCTGGTTCCAATCACTTCAGGAAGGGATCCCAGGACTTTGACCCAGTGATAGTGAAGGAACGGCGATATATTTCCACGTCAGAATAGGGTGAGGTTTGGAGGGGAACTTGACAGGGGTGGTGTTCCCATGTATTTGCTGACATTGTTCTTCAAGATGGTGGAAGTCTTGGGTTGAGAAGGTTGATGGACAGTCAGAGGTGGTGAGGGGATTAAATGAAGCTCTACCTACTCTCTTGAGTAGAGAAAGCAATCCCATACTTTGAATAAGAGCAGGAACTTTGTTCTTGATGTCCTGACCAATATTTACCTCTCAACCAACAACACAAAAATAAATGACCTGATGATTACTGTCTATAGTGTGTAAATTGGTTGCCACATTCCCCTGCATTACAACTGTAAGTACTCATTGAAAATGTTTCATTGTCTGTAACACACTTTGAGATGTCCTGAGATTATGGAAGGCATTATATCAATGCAAGACTTTGTGATTGTTCTCCTCAGAATCTTATATAGATTTAGGTGGAATATGGAGAAGGATGGTGTGCTGAAGTAACAGCCTGTACGTAGGACTTCCACTGATTTTATACTTACAAGTTATAGGGATTAATTACACAGAGCCAAGAGGACAGCACGTACTTTGATACCTCAGATTTCTTGCAGCTGAACAGAATTGTTCCGTTATCAGTTATTACTGTAGCTGGTGCGTATGAAGTATATAAATACACAGGCATAAATCCCAACACATTCTCTCCCTCTGTGTGTAAATATTGATAGAAGTTGCTAAATGTTTAGATATTCAATGACGCTTACCCCATCAAGGAAGGAGACCAAATACCAAGCTCGAACAGTATTCCTGCATGTGGAAAGTGTTCTTCTGTAAATTGATAGCAAGGCTGAGAGAAAGCACAAGGGTGTGTGAAAATTAGCTCACATCTGATGTTAGAAAACGCTCACTTTTATAAAATATCTTCAGGGTGTCCGAAACGATTTCTCAGTGAATGCGGTGCTTTTTGAAGTGTGCTGACTGGTGTAATGATGCAAATGCTGCAGCCAATTTGTTCACAGCGAGCTCCCAGGTACAGAGGTGTGACAGTGACCAACCATCTGTTTCAACCATGCTGGTTCAAACAGTGGCTGTGGAAAGCCCAATCTCGAAATGAGATCGATAGAAAAGTTCCAAGTGGCGCTAGACTTGTGGAACAGAATGTTCTGGAAGCCCATCAGAATTTATTCTAACTTCCATTTCCTTATCAAAGTCACAGCTGAGCCACTGCACATTTCCAGAATGTTCTGCTGTCCTTGAAGATGAGTGTGCCAGCAGATATTGCTGCCATTGGTATAGAAAATAAAACCCGCTTTCTTCTTCACAGCATTGCTCGGACATTCTTCGCCACTCGTGTTTTCAAACTGAGCTACTCCTGCCAGCATCTCTCTTTAACAAAGAAAATAGGAACTGCAGATGCTGGAGAACCCAAGATAACAAAGTGTGGAGCTGGATGAACACAGCAGGCCAAGCAGCACCTCAGGAGCACAAAAACTGACGTTTCGGGCCTAGACCCTTCATCAGAAAACAGGGAGGGGGAGAGGATTCTGAACTAAATAGGGAGGGAGGGAGAGGTGGATCAAAGATGGATAGAGGAGAAGATAGGTGGAAAGGAGGCAGACAAGTTAAAGGGGCGGGGATGCAGCCAGTAGAGGTGAGTATAGGTGGGAAATTAGGGAAGAGATAGGTCAGCTCAGGGAGGACGGACAGGTCAAGGTGGAGAGATGAGGTTAGTAGGTAGGAAATGGAGGTGCGGTTTGAGGTGGGAGGAGGGGATAGGTGAGAGGAAGAACAGGTTAGGGAGGCAGGGATGAGCTGAGCTTGTTTTGGGATATAGGGGGGTGAGGGGAGATTTTGAAGCTTGTGAAACCCACATTGATACCATTGGGCTACAGGCTCCATCCCCGCCCTTGTCAGTCTCCTCTCCACCTATCTTCTCCTCTATCCAGCTTCAATCCAGCTCCCCCTCTCTCCCTATTTATTTCAGGATCCTCTCCCCATCCAGCTCTCTTTAACAAAATCAGGAACATGTCTGGATTTCAATGCACATTAGAGTCAGTGGTGTTGTCGTCCTGCTACTTTACTAATCCCATCAGAACACAATGTTATCATTTACTCTGAGGGGTATTACGTACATAAGTGGTGCTTTAGTTACAGGAGGCAATGGCCTGGGGGTGTTATCGCTGGACTGTTAATCTAGAGACACAGGTAATGATCTAGGGATGTTGGTTTGAATCCCACCATAGCAGATGGTAGATTTTGAAGCCAATAAATATCTGGAGTTAAGAGTCTGATGATGGCTGTGAATCCATTGCTGATTGTTGGGAAAATCCCATCTGGTTCACTAACATCCTTTTAGGGAAGGAAATCTGCCATCCTTACCTGGTCTGGCCTTTATATGGCTCCAGACCCCCAGCAATGTGTGGTCAACTTGTAACTGCCCTCTGGGTAATTAGGGGTGAGCGATAAATGCTGCCTAGCCAGTGATACCCTCATCCTGTGAATGAATAAAGAAAAAGAAATAGAGGGCAATAGTGAGACTGCTCCGAGAGTACTGTGTGCTGCAGATCAAAGACTAATACCTGGAATGGGTCAATAGTCTTCTGATGAAAGGCTGGACTTGTACATATTGAGAACAGGATGTCATAGACAGAGAGTGAGAGAAGGTAGGTTCCAAACTGAGAGGAGGAGAAACTACTTCTTCCAGAGGGTTGTGAATCTGTGGTACTCACTGCCTCAGGGTGCAGTAGAGACAGAATCAATCAACTGATTCAAGGAACAAATCGATATGTTTCTGATGAGAAGAAGGATAAAGAGCATGGGAAGCAGGCAGAAAAGTGGAGTTGAGACAACAATAAGATCATGTCAAATGACAGGGCCAGCCCGAAGGGCTGAATGGCCTGCTCCTGCTCCTAATTCCCATGTTCCTTTGATCCAGTGGCATTTCGAAGAGAAGGAGGAGACTTGATTGACTCAGAAAATCCTGAAGGGTCCTGACGGAGTGGAGAGGGTGTTTCCCCTTTTGGGAGAATCTAGAATAAGGTGCCACTGTTTCAAAATAAGGGGTCGCCCACTCAAGACGAACATGTGGAGAAATATTTCTGTAGCACATAACTAATCGTTGGAACTCCCTTTGCAACCAGGCGGACAAAGCAGAGTGTGTGAAAATATTTAAGGCAGAGGTGGTTAGATTTTCATGAAGCCAAGTGTTGAAAAGATGATGAGGACAAATCTCCTGGAATAACAGAGCAGGCTTGAGGGGCCAGGTTGAGTACAGTTCCTGGCATGTACGTATCTGTGTTTGTATGGAACGCATTGTAATCCTCCCAGGGCAGTTTGAGAATTTCAGTACAGTTTTCTAAGGTGAATATAGATCAATTTTCAAGTTCAGCACTTCACCAACATAGTGAACTTGTAAGGAAATTTGATGGGTACTGCGTGTTTCGGGTTAAGCATTAGAACTGGAAAATGATTTTGTGAAAAATGGTATAAAATCCATCACTTCTGACTCCAATTCTCAACACTATTTTCTTTCAATTCAATAATGTCCACTTCTGCACAGCACACCCCAGGATGGATCTTTCAGCTTCCCGCTAGGGTGGCCAATACAGTTTTTGTTGCTTCAAGGGTTGTGGGTTTCCATCGGCTGGGCCAGCATTTATTGCCTGTCCTAGTTGAGAAGGTGGGGGTGAGCTGTCTTATTGAACTACAGCAGGCTGTGTGCTGTAGGTTGACCCACAATGTGCTTAGGGAGGGAATTCCAGGATATTAACCCAGTTGATAACAAGGTGTAGAGCTGGATGAACGCAGCAAACCAAGCAGCATCAGAGGAGAAGGGAAGCTGAAATTTCGGGCCTAGACTCTTCTTCAGACCATTTCTGAAGAAGGGTCTAGGCCCAAAACATAGGCCTTCCTGCTCCTCTGCTGCTGCTTGGCCTGCTGTGTTCATCCAGCTCTATACCATGTTACCTGAGATTCTCCAGCATCTGCAGTTCCTGATATCTCTATTAATCCAGTGACACTGAGGGATGGTGATATATTTCCAAGTCAGGATGGTGAGTGGCTCAGAGGGGAACTTGCAGGTTGTGGTGTTCTGAGGTACGTGAACAAAAATCTATAATAGAACATAAGATCTAGGAGCACGAGTAGGCCATTCAGCCCCTTGAGCCTGTTCTGCCATTTAATACAATTATGGCTGGTCTCATCTTGGCCTCAACTCCACTTTCCTGCCCGCTCTCCATAACCCTTTGACCAGCTGCTAATTAAGTATCTGCCTGTCCTCTCCTTAAACTTACTCAATGTCCCAGTATCCCCCACAGTCTGGGGAATGAATTCCATAACCCTTTGAGAGAGGTCATTCTTCCTCATCTCTGTTTTAAATCTGTCACCCATTATGAGAAACCTCAAACCTCTTCTTCGAGAATTATGATAATAATGAATAGAGTTAAGGTACAGCTATCATCGACTGAGGAAACAGCTTGAGAGGTTTCGTGGCCCATTCCAGTTCCCGTCTACCTACCAATTTCTGATAAATATGTATAATGCAGAAAATGTCAGCATTGGCTTTCAGTTAAAACTTTCAGAGCACCTTTAGTTATAAGTACCTGAGCTGGAATAACGAATCTGTTCTATGTCTTTCAGCGTTTTATAAACACTGTCCACGTGAAGCAGTAAATTATTGAAGACCATGATGCTGAGGGACACTCTTCAGAGGCTGACTTTCCAATCTTTGAATATACTTAAATATAGCACACAGTTACTGGAATTATAATCAATCTTTAAAGGAGTCTAATGGACTTCTGCCTTTCCGAAAACAGTTGTGTAAATTGAAAATGAGTTTTATTCAGAAAGCAGGACACAAGAGTAAAGACTTTCACCACACTCTGTTTCATTTCCTAAAAGCGGCTGAAACCTGGGGGGAGTTACTCAAGTTGGCAGCAATTACTAAATCCATAAATCAAAAGTAGATTCGTTATAGAACCCCACAGCATGAAAGCAGGCCATTCAGCCCAACAAGTCCATGCCAACCCTCCAAAGAACATCCCACATTGACGCACTCCCCACCCTATCCCTGAAGCCCTGCATTTCCCATGACTAACCTACACATCCATGGACTCTACAGGGCAATTTAGCACAACCAATCCACCCTAATCTGCACAGCTTTGGTCTGTGGGAGGAAACCCATGCAGACATGGGGAGAATGTGCAACCTGCAAACAGAAAGTCACCTGAGGGTGGAATCGAACCTGGATCCCTGGCACTTTGAGGCAGCAGTGCTAACCACTGAGCCACCGTGCTGCCCCAATAAACTCAGCAGAGGGTCAAGGATATGCCTTTTTAGCCAGACAGCGATGAAACTGTGGGAGACGGCTCCAGAGGAGAAGGTAGGGTAAACAGTATCGATGCATTTAAGGAGAAAGCAGATTACAAAGGATTCCCAAAGTGGGGTCAGAAGCCCATGTTGGGTGGTAGTGGTGTGGTGAGGCCAGCTGAAATTCTGGGGTTATGGGCTTGCTACTGCAAAGTCTGATTTCTTCCCCCAATTGTAAGAGGTCCTCTCTTCCCCGTCCCATTGCTGATTGAGACATTGTGATTTTCAGGCCTCAAGGCAAAGTTTTAGAACAACTGATATTGTATAAACCACACAGAAACAGACCATTCAGTGCAGTCAGACTGTGCTGTCCCTTGTTTTCTCATCTGAATCGACCATCGTAGTCCTTTATTCCCGTCTCCCTCGAATACTTGTCTACTTTACCCTCTCTGTATCAACTGCCTTCATTTCAACCTCTCCCTGGGGCAGAGTCCCACATTCTCCCCCACTCTCTGGATGAAGACGTTTCTCCTGCATTCCCGACTGGATTCCTTGGTGACAATTTTACATTCACTTAGTGACACTGTTCCTCTGCAGGTGGGCACATTGAACAGATTATGATGTGTCCCCCGATGCCTGTGTGTTTTCAGGGTGGGAGCATGTAAACTATGTCGGGTGGCTTGTGTCTCCATGTCTCCACCTTGTCTTCCATCCCTGAACCAACTCCCATCATACGTAAGAAGATAATTAGTAGTCAGTTGACCTTAATAAGGGTTTAATTGAGCCCTGCATTGTGATGCCCATATTATAACCTGATTGGCGTGGGCAGAAGTGGGTATCCCATTTTATAACATTTTAAAATTGGCACTTTGAGATGGCTGCTTACCCTTTCTCAAGGGCAGTTAGGGATGGGCTATGAACTCTGGCCCAGGCAACAATGCCCACATCCCATGAACGAATAAAGGAAGTGACGAGGAAGGTATGTACCATCTTTGGAGAGCGCTCATCAGGGGCACCACCACCCTCTTCCTTCCTGTTGCATGGCCTTGGAGTTCTACATGGTCCTCCTCACTGTTCGCTCCTCCTCACTGCACCTGATGAAAGAGCTGTGCTATGAAAGCTTGTGTGATTTTGAATAAACCTGTCCGACTATGGCCTGGTGTAGTGTGACTTTTGACTTTGTACAGCCCAGACCAAAGCTGGCACCTCCACATCATCACTCCTCACAGTCTGCAGTTTCTCAAAGTTTCATGTCTTCTACAAACTTTGAAACTGTCCCAGGCACACCAAGATCCGCATCATTAATATATATTCTTTTTAATTCATTCACGGGTTATTGGTGACGCTGCCTGGGCCGGCATTTAATGCCCTAATTGCCCAGAGGACTGTTGAGAATCAACTATATTGCTGTGGGCCGGGAGTCACATGTAGGCCAGGATGGCAGTTTCCTTCCCTAAAGGACATTAGTGAAACAGATGGGTATTTTTCCTGACAATCAGCAATGAATTCATGGTCACCAACAGAGTCTTAATTCCAGATGGTTTTATTGAATTTAAATTCCACCATCATGGGAGAATTTGAGCTCAGAACACTACCTCTGTCTCTGGATTAATAGTCCAGCGGTAATACCTCTAGGCCATCACCTCCCCTGCAAGTGTATAGTAGGAGAAGCAACGGTCCCAATGCTGACCTCTGGAGAATTCCACTCCATACCCTCTTGGAATCCGATCAAAGAGGGGGTTGGAGCAGGAACATCAGTGTGGGGCCATTCCCTTCCACTTACAATCAGAACAATGCAACACAGAAAGAGGCCATGTGCTGACACTTTCACAAAGTGATCCACTGCCTAGGATCTTTCTGTTCCTTTCCCTGTCAATCTATGATGAATATTTAACACTCACTATTTGGGTGTGTAGGATGGTACAGTATTGAAGGGGGATGGTGCTGTCTGCACACAAATGCATGAAGGTGGCAGGACAATTTGGGAAGACTATTAAAAGACCATATGGCTTCCTTGGCTTTTAATAGCATGCAAAAGCAAGGACGTTGCTTTAAACCTTTATAAAACAGCTGGAAGAACTGTAGAAAAGATTTACTGGATTGATTGTAGCCAGGGTGAGAGAGAGTGCATTGACATGAAAGATGAGAGAAACTGGGATTTTCGCTTCACAGCAGCAACAGTTAAAGGGAGATCAGATCAACGTGTTCAAAAGCAAAATGAGGAGGAACAGTTTCCAGCAGGTCAGTTACCAGGAGGCGCAGATCTAAATCAAAAACCATTAGAGAGCAAGCGTTGTAATGTGGAAAGCGCTGCCTGAAAAGGACTTTCAAAGGGAGTTGAATAAATGAGGTTGTAGACATGCTCGCTGAGCCAGGGGGTTTGATTGCAAATGTTTTCTCACTCTGCTACGTAACATAGAACATAGGACAGTACAGCACAGTTCAGGCCCTTCAGCCCCACAATGCTGCACTGACCTATTATCCTACTAAGATCAATCTACCCTGCATACCCTACATTTTACTATCCTCCATGTGCCCATCCAACAGTCGCTTAAATGTGCCTAATGTATCTGATTCCACTACCACTGCCAGCAAAGCATTCCATGCACCCACCACTCTCTGTGTAAAGAACCTACCTCTAACATCTCCCCCATACTGCCCTCCAATCACCTTAAAATTATGCCCCTTCGTAATAGTCATTTGTGCCCTGGGAAAAACTCTCTGGCTATCCACTCTATCTATACAACTCATCATCTTGTAACATCATCAGTGTGCCTCCAGCGAAGCATCGGTGTTCTGTCCTGCCTGTTATCTATATGCTTCGGTTTGCTGGGGTGGTTGATTTTACTTTTTGTTTCTCAGTGAATTAGATCCTGTGTACAAACCAATGTGTTTGTGACTGGAATACCAGGGTTCCAAAAATTCCCTGGTGTGTCTGTTTGGCTTGTGCGATTATCGATGTGTTGTCCCTGTTGATTTCATGTCCCTCCCTGTTTGTGTGTCGTGTGACCAGTGAGAGTTGGTTCTCTCTCTTGGTGGATATTTGGTGTTGGTGTATCTTAATAGTCAATTTTCTTCTGGTTTGGCCTATGAACACCAAGTATGGGCACGAAACATTTGCAACCAAACCCATCGGTTCAGCGAGCTTGTCTACAACCCGTGATGCAAATCTTCTCAAAAAAAAACAACTTTAGAGTTGAATAAATATTTGAAGAGGAGAATCTTTCAGGGATATGGGGGACAAGGCATCTCATTGGATATCTCAGTCAAAGAGCTGGCACAGTCACGGTGGGCCAAATGACCTTCTTTGCTGGACCACTTGATGAACTGTTCTTTTTACACTCACTCCAGGTGGTTTCTTATGATGTCCTAGGGGAAGGTTAGCTCAGCCTGGTCCATCGCAAACACGACGCTAGCTCCAGATCCCTGTCCCCTGCACACACACCCCTCTAAACACTGCCCACACAAACACACACACACACACACACACACACACACACACCCTGTACATGCACACACACCTTGTACTCACACCTGCACACATACATCCTATACACACTATACACACATACACACATATACCCTCATAAACTAACCCACTCACCCGCACATGCACATACCCACACACTACTCCATGTGCACACCGACACACCCCACACCCCAAACACACCTATCCTGCAACATGGGCCCTGAATCTGAGAATTCTCTCTCTAACTCCATACTCCTCTCTCTGTCTTCAGGCTGCTCTGCAAAACCTTCCCCTCTGACCTCTCTTCTGGTTGTTTGCCCTGGTATTTCCTTTAGACTGCTCACTGCCAAATTTTGTACAATAATACTCCTGTGGAGCACTCAGGGATGTTCCATTATATGAAAGGTGCTACATAAAGACAAATTGCTGCTGTTGTTGTATTTGATGGGTACATGTGCAATTTATATTAACGCGCATTAAAGTGTTGGCTATGATCCACCTGGTGTTCGGACAGAGGGTCTGTCAGTGTAGAGATTTAATTCAAATTACATCAAGAATCATCAGATAGGCCCTTATACCAGGGCCTCAATTTGGAGCTACTTTCAGGCTGGAAACTTCTCCCAGAGGGTTATGTTGCTTCCATTATTAAAACAGTGTATTTGTGCAAGGCTTTATTTAATAATCCATTGAGAGCTGGTTGTGTCCTGAGGCAGCTGACAAACATGAGTGTCTTTATTAGTGTAAGGTCTTCTATCGTGTTCAATGTTGAAATAACTCCACAGAGGCCAGTCTCACGTTACCAAATGACCATTTATTTACACGTGGAGAGTCCTTGACATTGATCCAGCTCCTCCAGAGCCAGCTGACAGACTGAACAGGATGGCTGACACTCCAAGATAACAAAGTGTGAAGCTGGATGAACACAGCAGGCCAAGCAGCATCTCTGGAGCACAAAAGCTGACGTTTCGGGCCTAGACCCTTCATCAGAGGGGGGGATGGGGAGAGGGTTCTGGAATAAATAGGGAGAGAGGGGGAGGCGGACCGAAGATGGAGAGAAAAGAAGATAGGTGGAGAGGAGACTATAGGTGGGGAGATTGGGAGGGCATAGGTCAGTCCAGGGAAGACAGACAGGTCAAGGATGCGGGATGAGGTTAGTAGGTAGGAAATGGAGGTGCGGCTTGAGGTGGGAGGAAGGGATGGGTGAGAGGAAGAACAGGTTAGGGAGGCAGAGGCAGGCTGGGCTGGTTTTGGGATGCGGTGGGGGGAGGGGATGAGCTGGGCTTGTTGTGCAGTGCAGTGGGGGGAGGGGACGAACTGGGCTGGTTTTGGGATGCGGTGGGGGAAGGGGAGATTTTGAAGCTTGTGAAACCCACATTGATACCATTGGGCTGCAGGGTTCCCAAGTGGAATATGAATTGCTGTTCCTGCAACCTTCGGGTGGCATCATTGTGGCACTGCAGGAGGCCCAGGATGGACATGTCATCTAAGGAATGGGAGGGGGGGAGTTAAAATGGTTCGCGACTGGGAGGTGCAGTTGTTTATTGTGAACTGAGCGGAGGTGTTCTGCAAAGTGGTCCCCAAGCCTTCGCTTGGTTTCCCCAATGTAGAGGAAGCCACACCGGGTACAGTGGATACAGTATACCACATTGGCAGATGTGCAGGTGAACCTCTGCTTAGTGTGGAAAGTCATCTTGGGGCCTGGGATGGGGGTGAGGGAGGAGGTGTGGGGGCAAGTGTAGCACTTCCTGTGGTTGCAGGGGAAGGTGCCGGGTGTGGTGGGGTTGGAGGGGAGTGTAGAGCGGAGAAGGGAGCCACGCTCCTGTCTGTCAGCCAGGGCTTCCTGATTGGACCAGGTTAACAGCCCCAACCAAGGATCTCACATTCTATGAGGTCCATCTGGCTGACCTCATTACAGTCAGTATATTCCTCTCCCTCTGAGTCCGAGGGCATGGACTCATTCATTTTTGCTGTAGCTCCTCCTGGGCCATTATAGCCCTGGGTCAGGTCCATCCAAAATCTGCCTCAGATACAGGCAGCGAGCACTGCAGCTCGCACCTTGCACCCAGAACGTCTTGGAAGAAATTCAATGTCTTCTTCAGGGGGCAAAGGCTTCAGTGTGGCAACATGCACCATGTCCATCTGAATGCTCGACAGACAGGGAGAACCCATGGTTTCCACAACACTCAGAAAAGCAGCTGAGGAGCCGGGCGCCTTTTGCTCCCACACTGTTTTGTGACTTTGCAGCTTTCAATATGCTCTAAGTGCTTATTCAGGATCACAGTACCTCTCGATCTTTATACATCCCCGGGCCTGACCTCGCGTCAACCATGTCTCTTACCCATTCCTGTGGTTCCTACAGTAAACTTCATCCCCTGAAGTAAATTGTCTCTCTCGCTTAGCAGAGTCTTGTGTCCAGCACTGGCATTTCTGATGCATCTCATGACACCATGGAACTATCAGCGGCACAGCCCTTGTCCACTTTAAGTAAATCTAGCAGGGTTTATGGCCATCCTTATCTTTATTTATACTGAGTCAGCCATGGCTCAGCATTAACATCTGAGAGTCTACATCAGTTGCTGGTCGTACAGGGATCTCCTCTTCTGAAAGGTAGATATTGCAGGAATTCTCATGACCAAAGGGAGATCCTGGACTAATTTTGATGATTTCTGATAGACGTTGGACAGGAGTTTCTTAAAATGTTTCTCCCCCTAAATTTTGTTTGTCTCTCCTGCAGGGTGCATGGTTATTGCTTGTGTGAAGTAACCACTTTTGCCCCATCTATCATTCTTCGCTCTGAAAGTCGTGGGCTCAGGGCCCAAGCCAGCAAATTGGCTACAAATTGATTAGCAGTTCATCCTGCTGCCTCCTGGGGTAGTTAGTCCAATTGCAGATCATTCCCCATATCCACCCCCAGGTCCCCCACCTCCAGGAATGAAGATAGTGTCTCTGGGGCCACTTTCTCCCAAGATGATTGCTTGGGGAACTATCAATGTGATGGCACCTGATGTTTTATTATGTTTCATGGTCAGTGTGTCAGAGAGGCCACTTCGAGAGACTTGCTCAGGGCATCAGATCCAGATCATAACACAAGATCTGAGAGTGTAAATGCCTCGTGTTTCTCTTGACACATTATAATCCTCTACTGCAACTAAAGCTCCATGTTAACACCTACACTTAACATGTTTGAGGAAAATAATGTTTGTGTATGAAAGTTAATGTTTGTTGGATTCTTCAATATCACTACATCTACAGGCAGTTTCTAATGTTATTCAGGATAACATAAACATTGCAGCACTGGGGAGAATGCACTGCCAGAGGCAAAGCTTTGTCGTCAGCTGCACTGGCCATCTTTAATAAACACTCCAGTATCCTTCTGGAGACATCCAGAGAATTAACTGGATGAGAGCATAGGGAAAAAAGAGAATTAAGATAAAGGATCAATTTCCCAATCTTCAACAGCCTCGGTTTTATTGAGTGCAGAGAGCCATACCGATCTGTAGTCAGGGCAGTGGCCACTGAAGGATAGCACTACTTTTCTTTTTGTGAATAATATATCATCGTTCAAGGTGCAATATATTTCTGAGAACTTTAGTGAAAAATAATAAAAGACCAAAGTGACAGTTACAATGATGGCACGGTGGCTCAGTGGTCAGCACGATTTGATTCCACCCTTCGACGACTGTGTGGAGTCTGCATGTTCTCCCCGTGCCTGTGTAGGTCTCCTCCAAATGCTCTGGTCTCCTCACACAGCCCAAAGACATGCAGTTCAGGTGGATTAACCATGCCAAATTACCCCACGGTGCCCAGGATTTTGCTGGCTGGGTGGATTAGCCATGGGAAATGCTGGGTTACAGGGATACAATAGGTCAGGTGGGTCTGGGTGGGCTGCTGTCTGGAGGGTTGGTGTGGAATTGTTGGGCCGAATGGCCTACTTCCACACTATAGGGATTCTATGATGATAAAGACTAACCTGGACTGAAGCATTCTCTCTCTGTCTCTCCGAACATATCCTTTTGTTTAAGAAGAAGACAATCCAAATACGATGAAAACACGGCTGTAAAATTTCCTAGGACAAAATACAGGTAAGAAACACTAAAAGAGTGGTTTTCTGCATTAAAAAGGCTCACCTGTATCTAGGCGCTTATCAACTCTGTCAATTTATTTCTCCAAATTGATGCAGAAATAATAAAAAAATGCCATGCCATCACTTTATCTCATCTACAGGCAGAGACCTGTCTGCTGCAAACTTGGAATTCTTCAACATCAAGCAAGCAATTCTCAAAGGAATACCAACATTGAAAAATAAGAAGAGAATGAAATAAAACTGTTTAAGTAAATAAACAAACACTGCACTACAATTTATTTCTTTAAAAAAGTGCCAAGACTTACAAAGAGAAATGGAAGGCAAACGTGATTATGGACAGGACATCCAATGGCACCTTTACTGAATTACAACTGCTCAAGCATAGATTCCTATTTTGCAGATCAAAATATAAATGATTGCGAGAGAAGAGCACAAAGAATCTTGCTCACCTTGGCAAGGAGGGTTTTCACAGAATGAACAAATCCACTCTGCCCATGATAGTCAGGAAGATTCAATGGTTCAAAGTTTCAGTGAAGAGAGCAGAGGGCTTGCCAGAAGCAGCACTAGCGATGCCTAAAACTGGGTTGTTAACTTGATAAAACCACAGAGCAGCTATTTAAGTTACAAACCGCCCAAACAGCAAGTGATGGAAAGGCCTAAGTGACTCCACAATGAACAGGTATGTTCTAAGTTCTGCAGTTCTGCCGCGTACAGTCGAGAAATGGTGATGGACAATTAAATAACTCATTGGAAGAGGAGGCTTCCAAACTAAGAAGTAGGAGTAGATAAATCAATGCTTCATGCCTGCATCACCATGCATTACGATCTCAGCTGATTTCATCTCACTATCAATTCCACTTTCCTGCCCTCTCTCCATAAGCCTTCAATCTGCAACTAATTAAAGATCTGGCTATCTCCTCCTTAAATATCCCCATCCTCAAAGATGGAAGAGCCTAGCATATCTGTGCAAATGATAAAGCTGAAGCAGTCACAGCAACCTTCAACCCAACGTGCCACATGGGTGAGCTACCAGCCTCCTCCAGTGGTTCCCGACATCACACAGCCCGGTCTTTAGCTCATTCCATTCACTCCGTGTGATATCAACAAATGGTTGGAGATCATTCAAAGTCAGTCCGCCCTGGCAACATTCTGGCAATAGTACCAAAGACTTCCAGAATTTGCTGCTTCCCTAGCTAAGTCCTCCCAGTGCATTACAACACGGGTATCGGCCTGACAAAGTGGTAAATTGCCCAGGTATGTCCTGCACACAAAAAGCAGGACAAATCCAACCCGGCCAATTACCACCCCATCAGTGTCCTCTCGATCATCAGTAAAGTGATGGAAGGTGTCAGTAACAGTGCTATCAAGCAGCACCTGCTCAGCAATAACCTGCTCAGTGACCCTCAGTTTGGGTTCTGCCAGGGCCACTCAGCTCCTGATTTCATTCCAGCCTTGGTTCAAACATGGACAAAAGAGCTGAATTCCAGAGAGGAGGTGAGAGTGACAGCCCTTGATATCAAGGCTGCATTTGACTGAGCATGGCATCAAGGATCCTGAGCAAAACTGGAATCAATGGGTATCAGAGAGAACAAAGTGTGGAGCTGGATGAACACAGCAGGCCCAGCAGCATCAGACGAGCAGGAAGGCTGACATTTCGGCCCTAGATCCATTTCTGAAGAAGCGTCTAGGCCCAAAACATCAGCCTTCCTGCTCGTCTGATGCTGCCTGGCCTGCTGTGTTCATCCAGCTCCACACCTTGTCATCTCAGATTCTCCAGCATCTGCAGTTCTGACTATCTCTGAACCAATGTGTATCAGGGGGCAAACTCTCAGATGGTTGGAGTCGTACTTGACACATAGGAAGATGGTTGTGGTTGTTGGAGGTCAGTCATCTCGGTTCCAGGGCATCTCTGCAGGAGTTCCTCAGGGTAGTGTCCTCGGTTCAACCATCTTCAGCTGCTTCATCAATGACTTTCCCTCCATCATAAGGTCAGGAGTGGGGATGTTCACTGATGATTGCACAATGTTCAGCGCCATTCATGACTCCTCAAATACTGAAGCAGTCCATGTTCAAATGCAACAAGACCTGGACAATATCCAGGCTTGGGCCGAAGTGTGGCAAGAAACAGTCACACCACACAAATGTCAGGCTATGACCATCACCAATAGGAGGCAATCTTACCACTGCCTCTTGACATTCAATGGTGTTACCATCACTGAACCCACCACTATCAACGTCCTGGGGGTTACCATTGATCAGAAATTCTACTGGACTGACCACATAAACACAGCGGCTACAAGAGCAGGTTAGAGGCTTGGAATCACGCAGCAAGTAACTCACCTCCTAACTCCCCAAAGCCTCTCCACCAACTACAAGGCTCAAATCAGGAGTGGATGGAATACTCCCCACTTGCCTGGATGGGTGCAGCTCTAACAATACTCAAGAATCTCCACACTAAATGGACCAAAATAGTTCAAGAAGCCAACTCACCGTCACCTTCTCAAGGGAATCTAGGGGTGAATAATAGATGTTGACCCAGACAGTGATGCCACATCCTTCAAAAGGATCAAAGAAAATCAGAAAAGATCTGGAAGGTACTTGAAGATCGGCTCGTGGTAAGATTTAACTTCAGGACTGACTGACTCTACCTGATGTCATACAAATAGCAACGTCAAGTGTCTGTGGCCCAGTTTGTCTAAAGATGCTACAAGAAAGGGCACAGGTGTAACTTTGCAGAAGAGGAATTATCAGAGAGGTTCATTGAGTTATTCATCCTCACTACACCAGTTAAAGCCTTTTGGGCAAGATAGAAGGGCATGCCATTAATGCATTATTTCAAGACAGATGTAAATATAAAGCTGCAGTGACAGACCAGTAATAACTTCATGCTTTAGGTGCAGCTGAGACCAAGGCTACAGTCAATGAAGGACATTCCCACGAACAAAACTGAGCTTAAGAATGTAAGAATTAGGAGTAAGAAGAAGATACTCAGCCCCATTGATCCTGCTCTGCCATTCAATATTCCCATCTCGGCCTCAACTCCAATTTTCTCCTCACCTCTGTTTGAAATCTGCAACCCCTAACCTTAAACCTCTTGTTCTAGTTCGCCCCACAATGGGAAGCACCCTCTCTCCTTTCCAATCCCCTTTAGCATCCTACAGCCTCAATCTTAGTTCCTCTCACTCCCCTGTGCAGTAATAAATGCAATTCCTTCCACCTTCCCAAAGTATGTCCAGCTTTTCTCACTGTCCCTGAAGCATGTGGCTCCAAGGAACATTGGACACGTGTGTGCAGGAAATTCGGTTTCAAAGACCAAGCCAGACCCAAGAATAAAACACAGGTGACCACCGAGACAACACAACACAACATAATACTTGCAGCAAGGTGTGTGAAAACAAAACCTGCTTCATAAAGTTCAGAGTCAATCCAGTGAAAGACAAATACAAGGTGATCAATAATCTCCTCTTGTTGTTAATCTCAAGCACAATGTCAATGACATCAGGCAGTCCAAAGCTTATGAAACCATTGATGCTGTTTGCCCCAAAAAGGCAGGAAAGGAAACATCCAAAGATAAAATTGCAACTCTGCCTTTAGCCAAGCATGATGTTAGTCACAATAAAACCTTTAGATTAAATGCCACATCCTTCAATGAAATTAAAGGAATTTATCTCAGCAAGAACAATTTCCACCTGCTCCCTGCTCCGTCACACTCCCATTCTCTGTTGATGTACAAACCCTGCTTAAGCACAAGATTTCATTGCGGCCCCTTTAAAACGCAACAAGAGAAACTCCACCAGCAGGACTTGGAGCAGCTGGGAATTAGACTGAAAGGAAACTTGAACACACCATTCACAGACGTCATTTAGAAATGCCATTGAGTTACTGTGTGACAGTCAAGCTATTTCTGGCAACAATAACAGCTGAACTCTCATTAACACTGCTCCTTAGCAAGGCCCCAGCTATCCTATCTCAGGATCTGCGTTGTTATCAAGGGTGATGAGCAAGAGTAACTCTTTAAAAGGTAGTTTCCGAAGCGAATGTTTCCATTTTAGTTCTGATCTTCAGTGAGCAGTTTTGTTTCCTTCATTCACTTCAGATTATTCCTTCCATTGAAGGCACTCCAAATATCCTCATTCCTTCACCTTATCTTCGCTCTGCCTCACTCCCTTGCTGCCTGACATCTTCCTCTACGTTTTGCAAAGTAATTGGAGATGTCCTTCTGTATGTGAGTGAAAGTCACTGATAAACATAGCAACTAGGAGCAGGAGGGGCACAGTGGAGGGTGGCATGGTGCTGCCTCACCGCGCCAGGGTCCCAGGTTTGATTCGAGCCTTAGGCAACTGTGTGGAGTTTACACATTCTGCGTGTGTTTCCTCACTAAGACCAATGGAGTGTAGGCTGGGAAGGCTATCCATGGGGAATGCGGGGTTGCAGGGATAGGATAGAGGGATGGGTCTGGGGGGGATGCTCTTTAGGAGGGTCGGTATGGGCTTAATGGGCCGAATGGCCTGCTTCCACACTGTTGGGCTTCTCTGAGTGGGCCTGCAGTGCCAATCATCACTAATTCTCTATCTCACTGCCATCTTGTCCCACTTTTCCCTATATCCCTCAACACAGTTAATATTTAGAAATTGATCCATTTCTTTCTTGAGGCATGCCAGTGCTGAAATTTATCTCTACCTCTATGTAAAGACCTGTGTTCAGGGCCTGGCGGCTGTTAGGAATGGCCAGTGCAGGAGGCCGGGAGCAGCAGATGTGTGTATGGCCCATTCAATTTTGAGTTTTGAAAGGCATTTAATTTGGTTTGCTTTGATTCATTATTGAAACATGTTCAGCATTGGCTTGTGTGCTAACCAGACAAATCATGCCTTATATACATCAGGGTAACAGAACAGAATGCAAAATACAGTGTTACAGTGACAAAGAAGGTGCACAGACAGATCATAGAATCCTTACAGTGTGGAAACAGGACCTTTTTCCCAGCAAGTCCACAATGGCCCTTGCAGCATCCCACCCAGACCCATCCCCCTATAAACCACCTAAGCTGTACATCCCTGAACACTACGGGCAATTTAGCATGGCCAATCCAACTAATCTGCACATCTTTGGACTGTGGGAGGAAACCCACACAGACATGGGGAGAATGTGCAAACACTACACAGACAGTCGCCCGAGGGTGGAATTAAGCCCAGGTCCCTGGCGCTGTGAGGCAGCAGTGCAAACCACTGAGCCACCGTGCCATCCAGATCAACTCCCATTTATGAGAGGTCTAGCGCGTTTTGAGAAGATTTGTAGCTCAGGTTGAGGTTCTGGATGTGAGTTTGCTCGCTGAGCTGGAAGGTTAGTTTTCAGACGTTTCGTCACCATTCTAGGTAACATCATCAGTGAGCCTCCGACGAAGCGCTGGTGTTATGTCCCGCTTTCTATTTATATGTTTAGGTTTCCTTGGGTTGGTGATGTCATTTCCTGTTCTTTTTCACAGGGGATGGTAGATTGGCTCCAAATCAATGTGTTTGTTGATGGAGTTCCGGTTGGAATGCCATGCTTCTAGGAATTCTCGTGCGTGTCTCTGTTTGGCTTGTCCTAGGATGGATGTGTTGTCCCAATCAAAGTGGTGTCCTTCCTCATCTGTATGTAAGGATACGAGTGATAGTGGGTCATGTCGTTTTGTGGCTAGTTGATGTTCATGTATCCTGGTGGCTAGCTTTCTGCCAGTTGACAAACTGTGACAAACACTACATTGGACAAACAGGCAGAAAGCTAGCCACCAGGATACATGAACATCAACTAGCCACAAAACGACATGACCCACTATAACTCGTATCCTTACATACAAATGAGGAAGGACACCACTATGATTGGGACAACATATCCATCCTAGGACAAGCCAAACAGAGACACGCACGAGAATTCCTAGAAGCATGGCATTCCAACCAGAACTCCATCAACAAACACATTGATTTGGAGCCAATCTACCATCCCCTGAGAAAAAGAACAGGAAATGACATCACCAACCCAAGGAAACCTAAACAGATAAATAGAAAGCGGGACATAACACCAGCGCTTCGTCGGAGGCTCACTAATGATGTTACCTAGAATGGTGACGAAACGTCTGAAAACTAACCTTCCAGCTCAGCGAGCAAACTCATATGAGAGGTCTGTTCTTAAATCTGATAATAGCAGGGAAGAAGCTGGTCTTGAATCTGTTGATTCGTGTTTTCTGCCAGATGGAAGGGGGTGGGAGGGAGTATAACTGATGTAGGAGGGTCTTTGATGATTGTTTGTTGTTCTCCCAAGGCTGTGGGAAGTGTAATCAGAGGAAATAGATGGAAGGCTGGTTTGTGTGATGGACTGGGCTGTGTTCACGACTCTCTGTAATTCCTTGCAGTCTTGGGAAGAGCAGTTGCCACACCAGATGTGATACATCCAGACAGGATGCTTTCTGTGGTGCATCTATAAAAATTGATAAGAGTCATTGTGGACATGCCAAATTTCCTGAGCCTCCTGAAGAAGTGGAAGCATTGGTGTGCTTTCTTGACTGTAGCGTCGGCTGGAATGTTACAGGGCAGCTTGTTAGTGATATTTATTCCTCGGTACATGAAGTTTTCCCTCATCTTCACCTCAGCACTATTGATACAGACTAGGGCTCTGCTTCCTGAAGTTGATGATCAGCTCTTTTGTTTTGCTGACGTTGAGGGAGAAATTGTTATCTTTATGCCATCCTACTCAGCTCTTTATCTCTTTCCTGTGTTCTGCCCTGTCGTTGGTTGAGATCTGACCCACTATGGTAGCGTCTTCAGCAAATTTGTAAATGGAGTTGGGGCAGAAATTGGCCACACAATTGTGATTGTAGAAGGAGTATAGTGAGTGGGGGGGGGGGTTGCTGAGTACATAGCTTTGTGGGGCATCAGTGTTGAGGATTATTGTGGAGGATGTGTTGTAGCCCATTCTTACTGAGTCCAGTGTGTAGGTCAGGAAGTCAAGGATCCAGTTGCAGAGCCCAGGTCTTGGATTTTGGAGATGAGCTGAGTTGGAATTATGCTGTTAAAGGTGGAGCTAAAGTCAATAAATCGCTGAGGGCTGGCCTATAGTTACACCACTTGATGCTGTTTTGAAGTGATATATTGGACTCCTTAATTCCAACATGTCACATCATGGAGTTTTGCCCCTGAGATTACCACATGAGAGTGGATTACCACACGAGAATGGATTACCACATGAGGGTGGATTACCACACGAGAGTGGATCACCACATGAAAGCGGATTACCACATGAGAATGGTTTCTAGTTGACAGCACAATGCTCCAATTCCTCTTACCGGATTGGCAAATCACAGTGTCGTAGGGATCCTATAGGACCAATTCCGACACACCATCTAGTCATTAGCATTGACGCTGGAGCATTGCAAATTAGTAGGAAAGATCCCACCATTAACTTCACCTCCAGATGGAAAGCACTATAAAACTCAGTACTCCACTGGTTTCAGATTTTGCAAATCTATGGGATTAAAAGCAGGCAGGTTCAATACTGCCAGCTGCTTGGCCCTAAGTCTGGAATTCCTCCTTACAAATCTCTACTTTTCTCTTCTGCTTATTACCTCCTCATGGAGCTCGTAGAGTTAGGGGGAGAAAGTGGGAAAATGGGGTTGAGAAACTTATCAGCATGGTTGCATGGCAGAGCAGACTCGATGGGTTGACTGGCCTGACCTCTGCTCCGAAGTCTTATGGTCTTATGCTCTTGTAAGACCAAGGCAGCACAGTGGCTGAGGGGTTAGCACTGCTGCCTCACAGTGCCAGGGACCTGGGTTCAATCCCACCCTCAGGTGGCTCTCTGTGTGGAGTTTGCATGTTCTCCTCTGGGTGCTCTGGTTTCCTTCCACAGTCCAAAGATGTGCAGGTTAGGTGGATTAGCCATGCTAAATTGCCTGTAGTGTTCAGGGATGAGTAGATTAGGTGGATTATGAGGGATGGGTCTGGGTGGGATGCTTGGGGGTGGGGGCAGTGCGGACTTTGTGGGCTGAAGGGCCTGTTTCCACACTGTGAGGATTCAATTAGGAGCTCAGTTGAAACATGTTAGATTCTTAAGGGGCTAAGCAGGGAAAATGTTGAGAGGAGATTCCAGGATTAGAAGGCACAGTCTCAGACTAAAGGGGTGTCAAATTAAGACAGAGATGAGGAGGAAGTTCTTCTCTCAGTGGGTTGTGAGTCTTTAGAATTCCTTTCTTCAGAGAATTGTGGGCGTGGAGTTCTCATGTCTATTTAAGGCTGAGACAGGTACATTCTTGATCAGTCAGAGAACGAAGGGTTACGGGGAAAGGGATGGAAAGTGGATATGAGAAATGTTGGCTCAACCATGATCCTATGGAATGTGGGAGCAGACTCAAGGGGCTGAAATATTCCTATTTCTGATGGTCTGCTTGTACTTTCTTTGATAACATTCCAGGAACCATCAGAAATGTTTTCCTGTTTAGAGTATGTTATATAAATTGAGGATGGTGGTAAAATTTAAAATTGAGGGAGAGATCTTTTTAATATCTGCATGTTATTCAATGGCTTGGCTTTAATTTCTGTCTAAAGGGCAATTTATCTTACTTTTCTCATCAAAACATAACATGTCACATTTCTCCATGTTGAAATGCTTACACAGCCTGTAAGTTTATTAATATCTTCCAGTATCTTGTTGCAATTCTGTATCAGTAATGACTGTTTCTGCTTCGATGTGGTGCCACTTGTGAACTTCTGGTTAAATTTGAAAGAAACTTTTAAATTCTGACCAGGCCTTTGTTTTCTTCAGGACATTCCAAAGCCTTGTAGCCATGGAAACACTGCTGGAAATGTCATCATTATTACAACATAAAATATAAAGCAACAAATTTGTCGGCAGAAATATGAAATAAACCACCAATTTGCACACAGAAATACTTGCTAAAGCAAGGAATTAGTAGACATTCCTCTCACAGGGAGGAATGAAGTGATAATCTGGGTTTAGATAATCATAGCAGGTATGGGTAGGGTGAATAGCCAGAGACTTTTTCCCAGGGTTGGGCAGTCCAAAACGAGTGGGCGTAGGTTTAAGGTGAGAGGGGAAAGACTTAGAAAGGACATGAGGGGTAACTTTTTTCACACCGAGGGTGGTGGAATGGACTGCCAGAGGAAGCCGTAGAGGCTGGTACAATTACAACATTTAGAAGCCATTTGGACAGGTACATGGATTGGAAAGGTTTAGAGAAATATGGGCCAAACGCAGGCAAATGGGACCAGTTCAGTTCAGAAAATGTGGTTGGCATGAGCAGGTTGGGCTAAAGGGTCAGTTTCCAGGCTGCATGACTATATACCGCTGTTCAGTGATGTTAAGTCATGAATATTGGCCAGATTGCTGCCAATAATCCCTTCTCCTTCAAGATAGTGGTATTGGATTGCTGACATCCATTTGATTGTCAAGGGGATTGAGGGTTGTGGAAAGAAAGCAAAAGAATGGGGTTGAGAAACTTATCAGCCATGACTGAATAGCGGAGCAGACTCGATGGGCTGAATGGCTTAATTTCTGCTCCTACATCTTGTAAGAGCAGGTTACATTCTGACCCATAAGACAGCACGTCTGAAAGTCCAGCATTCCCTCAGTATTGGGAGTGTTGGTTCAAGCCAGCTGGAATGGGACTGAAACCCACATGATGGGGCCAGAAAGCTGCTGACTGAGCTATTGGCAGATTAAATTTGAAGAAAGAATGGGGAAGGGGTGGGGTGTTGGCATATGAGGTAGCATGAGCACGCTGGGACATCTTTGTGCTATATTAACACTGGGTCCTACAATCACCAGAGATACAAACAGAGTGTGCGCTGTGGTGCTTTGGGTCATGGTGACCAAAGTTTACTAACTGGATCATAGTTAGTTCAATGCAGCAAAATGCAGAAAAAATGCAGCATTTCAACCGGAGGGGACTAGCTCTGTGAAGCTACAGAATCCAAATTCACAATCTTTCTTTGTAATCTGATGGAAGCAAGCAGTTGAAATCTCTGGTGATCCAAGGATGAACTGACATCCCTTCAACAAGAGGAGACAAAAAGAAAGAGTGAGTAAGGAAGTGAGTGAGTGTGCACCCCTCTTCAAATAGCCAGGCCCCTATGTGCACACTCACATCACACATTAGGATACGCACAGGTTGGAAATTGGGATCTCTCGAAAACCAAATTTTGCTCGTCCTTACTGTGTTAGCATGAGGTTTAATTTAACTTTTCCTAAGTGGCGACTAGCTTCCCAAATTTCTAGCTTAAGAAAGATCATATGAATGACTGGGGTCACCATGCCCATTAAACCAGCGTCAATAATTTTATTGACGCCATACATAATCCGTGATCAACGTATTGTTCAGGAAATGAAGATGCGTTTGTCCTTGGGAAGAAAGGCAAACAAACCGTCAAATGTAGAGAGAGAGAGGGGTCACATCCAGGACAACATGGCACTATCTTCTTTGGAGAAGACCAGGAGTTGCCCTACATCAGCTTAAAGGAAGAATAAGGCCTGTTACCACCAAAGCCTGCATGGTGACAAGGACAATACTCCTGCCACTGCACACCATTACACCTGCTCCTCCATTCAATAGCACGGCTTCAAGATCGGTAAAGTATTCTCATCTGTCATGGGTTAACATTTCCCTTCTTCATCTGATTGAGTAGTGCACTGTATCTAAACTGCTGCTTCTTAACAAACTCAAGAAACTCTCAAAAAATTGCTTCCAAAGTAGGTAACTGTGAATCTGTGAGTCTAACACTTACAGAGAGAGTGACGTATAGTGAGAAAGAAAGAGATGGACAGACGCAGATGGAGATATCCAAAGAGGGAGAGAGAAAACTAGAAAAGGGATTCAACGATGCAAAGGCAGAGAGGCAAAGGTAGACAGGCAGGGTGATACAGAAATGTACATAGTCTTATATTTACCATAGAGGGCTGTTGAGGCTGGGTCATTTGGTTTATTCAAGGCTAAGATAGACAGAATTTCAATCAGGAAGAGAATGAAAGGTTATCGAGAAAAGGCAGAAAGGTGAAGTTGATGATTATCAGATTAGCCATGATCTCATGGCATGGTGGAGCAGATGTGATGGGTTGAATGGTTTTCTATCCAAAGATATATTCCCATAAACAGAACATTACCTGACAATCCCATTGATGGGGATTGGGTTTCTTAGAAATAAGATTAGCGTGAATTTATGGGCAGTCTCCACAGCGGTCTCATATCACACTAAGGCCCTTAAGTTGTTACAATTTAATGAATGCACCATGTACGAAGAGAAAGATAACAAAGTGTGGGGCTGGATGAACACAGCAGGACAAACAGCATCTTAGGAGCACATAAGCTGATGTTTCGTGCCTAGACCCTTCATCAGAAAAAGCTTTTGAAGGTTCTAGGCCCAAAATGTCAGCTTTTCTGCTCCTAAGATGCTGCTGGGCCTGCTGTGTTCATCCAGCTTCACACTTTATTATCTTGGATTCTCCAGCATATGCAGTTGCCATTATATCTACGAAAAGAAAGACTTGCCTTGATCCAATTCTCTACTTCAGACCGCAATCACCAAGTTACAGGAAACAATGGACAATGTGGTACAGGGAGGAAAAAGGATTAATTAAAAGCGAATTACTGCGGGTGCTGGAACTCTGAAATTAGGGCAGCAATTCAAATGGATTATCAGCATCTGTAGAGAAAGAAGTAAAGTAAATGCTTTGGGGCTGATATGACTCTTCCTCAGAACTGATCCTCCCTCCAAGAGGAAGCAGCCAGAACTGCACATGGTTTCAAGAATCATATCCAACATCTGTGGGGTTGTTGGCAGGTCTCAGGGCCCTCCTGCCCCAGAGACAGTAGTTGTCCATAAACTCTATTTCACCTGTAATGTCAATGCCTTTCGCCATCCACCACCTTATCGCCTCATTCCTCTATAAGTCGGCTCATTGCTTGTGTGCCTTCGCTCATTTGTGAGCAACGTTGTGGATGGCACCATAACTGGAGTTGGAATGAACAACAAAGAAGGTTACTTTGGAATATTACGGGATCTTGATCAGATGGGTTGATAGGGAGTGTCAGATGGAGTTTAATTTAGATAAATGTGAAGTACTGCATTTTGGAAAGGCAAATCAGGGCAGGACTTATACACTTGATGAGTGATAATGAGAACTGCAGATGCTGGAGAATCCAAGATAACAAAGTGTGGAGCTGGATGAACACAGCAGGTCAAGCATCATCTCAGGCGCAGAAAAGCTGACGTTTCAGGCCTAGACCCTTCATCAGATGAAGGGTCTAGGCCCGAAACGTCAGCTTTTGTGCGCCTGAGATGAGGACTTATACACTTAATGGCAAGGTCCTGGGGTGTGTAGCTGAGCAAAGAGGCCTTGGAGTGCCAATTCCTAGGTCCTTGAAAGTGGAGTTGCAGATAGACAGGACAGTTAAGAAGGTGTTTGGAATGTTTGCCTTTATTGGTCATAGGGTTGAGTATAAGAGTTGGGAGGTCATGTTGCAGCTGTACAGGACATTGGTTAGGCCACTTTTGGAATACTGCATTCAATTCTGGTCTCCATGCTAGAGAAAGGATGTTGTGAAATGTGAAAGAAGTCAGAAAAGATTTACTAGGATGTTACCGGGGTTTGAGGGTTTGAGCTACAGGGAGAATCGGCTGGGGCTATTTTCCCTGGAGCTTCGGAGGCTGAGGGGTGACCTTATAGGGGTTTGTAAAATCATGAGGGGCTTGGATAGGGTAAATAGAAAAGGTCTTTTTCCCTGGGTGGGGGAGTCCAAAACTAGAGGGGCATAGGTTTAAGGTGAGAAGGGATAGATCTGAAAGGGACCTAAGGGGCAACTTTTTCACGCAGCGGGTGGTGCGTGTATGGAGTGAGCTGCCAGAGGAAGTGGTGGAGGCTGGTACAATTACAACAGTTAAAAGACATCTGGATGTGTCAATGAATAGGAGGGGTTAAGAGGGATCTGTTCCAAATGCTGGCAAATGGGACCAGGTTAGTTTAGGATATCTGGTCAACATGGACGGGTTGGACTGAAGGGTCTGTTTCCATGTCGTACAGCTCTCTGTACTTGCCAAAATGGACAATACTTATGTGTAAAACTGGACATCTGTCATTTTTTTTGGCACTGCCAGGCTGGCTGTGACCTTATTATCTTACCGAATAACGTCTCTCTCTCTGTCCCAAACTGATCCAGCGATAAATGAACATCAATGAGAAGCAAGAGCCCAGAGCTATACTTTCCCTATTATCCTCAGGGCATTGAGTACAGGACACAACATCAATTTATTTTTATTAATTCACAGGATGTGGGCATCACTGGCCAGGTCAGCTTCTATTGCCCATCCCTAATTGCCCAGGGGACAGTTAGGAATCAACCACATTGCTGTGGGTCTGGAGTCACATGTAGGCCAGACCAGGTAAGGATGGCAGTTTCCTTCCCTAAAGGACATTAGTGAACCAGATGGGTTTTCCCTGGCATTTAACAATGGTTTCATGGTCACCATTAGACTCTTAATTCCAGATTATTCTTTTCCCCCCATTGAATTCAAATTCCACAAGCTGGCTCAGATGAGATTCGAACCCAAGTCCCCGGAACATTACTTAGTTCTCTGGATTAATAACCTCTGTACTATTACTAGGCCATCACCTCCCCTCTCTGATGAAGGGTCTAGGCCCGAAACGTCAGCTTTTGTGCTCCTGAGATGCTGCTGGGCCTGCTGTGTTCATCCAGCTTCACACTTTGTTATCTCCCCACATAGATTGGGTTTGACCTTTCTGTATCAGCCAATCGTCAGTTAAACTTTCCCGAATAACCACGAATAAATAAGAACTCTGTGATCCCTGGTCCCCCACAACATCCGCCTGCCCCCAAGACCCACAAACTTTCCCCCCCCCAATCAACCCACTCCCTAATCCACTTTCCATTGGTTGACTAGGCCTCTCGACTGTCTGAAATTGGACAGTAAGCAAAGCTAGACCCACTACAGTGGGAATGCTGGCTGTTGCCATGGTGACAGGCTGAAACTTCAGGAAGGGGAGAAGTTGATCCCACTGCTCTTCTTATTAAAAGCTGGTTGTAAAAATCTAAACTTCCAAAGGATGCCTCTCCACCTCTATCTCCTCCTTTAAGGCAATCTTTATAATCAGTCAGCCATAATATCTCCTGTGTGGCCCCCATGTCCAGGTTAGTTTAATAATCAATCCCATCATGTGCCCTGGGCACTGACACAAAATTGCCACTTAGATACAAGTTGTTGCTGTTACTTCTAGACCATCAACCTGTTGGGAGAATGTTCCGGAGAGTCGGTAATTCTAACTCATCTCCCACCTTGTTATTACAATCCCATTTCAGAAACAGAAATAAAACTACTCGTCCGACGTCTTTTTCTTCCTTTCCTGCTGCACTATTAGAGTCGGGGCCAGCAGTTTCAAGTTGCGTTTTCTTGAAAGTTGCATGTCACTGCACAGTTCTTTGCTGCTCATTTTTCAGAGCTTGTTAATGCAAGTGTATGAATCATTTTACTACGCCATACATCCCAAAGGATCGTACAACGCTTCTCGGGAACGTACGCTCCTTCCTGTATCCAGCTCATTGAAGCGTAGGACACCAAGATTGTGTTAGGTTACTCAGCGACATAACTAATCTTAGCAACATATCTAAGTCAATCAGATTCACCCCAGTGTGGAACACAGAAAAATGTAAGATTGGGAGATGTTTATAAAATGAATAAAGATTATCTAACATAAAATAAGCAGCTCTTGCATCTCTGACAGTTCCTGTTCCAATCGAGAAACCGTCAAGATGTCCTTATGGTGAATATATTTTTATAAGTCTTTCGTTAAGGCTCATTTTCAAATTGTCTGTGGCTATGAATTCAATCAACTAAAATACAAGAGAAACTTCTGTCTTCAGTTGCCTGGTGTCTGGGATTTGATCCCTCAAGCTCTCAGACTTTCTCCCTCTCCTCCTGCTTTCCTTACAATCAATTCAAGTGCTCGTCCCCTATCATAAAAACATAAAGTACGCCATTCAGCACTTCGAGCATGCGCTGCCATTCATGACCGAGCCTCTATCTCAATACTACATTCACGCTTTCTCCTTGATTTCTTTAAAATCTAAAGATCTGTCTGTGCCCTAATGGTTCCTGATATAGCTCAGAGTAAAACTGAGTGCCTGACCATGAGGCTATGGGTGGATTTTAATGGAGGCCACTGGTGTCTTGGACATTGGCTCTCTAGCCTGACACTGCTTCATACCAGGAAGGCCTTGTGAATCAAGTACTAATCAGGTATTTAGCTGGGCCTTCCCTGGTCAAAGATCCTAAGCTGCAGGATCACTGAGGGACCAAGGCCATAGGTGAGTTAGGGATCAGAATCAATGACAGCATGACGAATGCAGCAGAACCCCCTTCCTAGCGATGGGACTGCTTGTCAGACTCTAAACACTTGACAACAGAGGACTCTTATAATTCTGAGCACATTCTGTAAAATGCTTTACAGCCCAGGCCCAATCTCAGGCACTGGGCATCTGGTATCTCTCCAGATCAGCCACTTCCATTATACCTGGACGAAGGACAGATAGCAGCAAGGAGTTTAGCATTCAACAAAGGATCATCATGGAGGTTGCTGAAGAGGAGAAGGATGGGGACTGAGCGTAAGCCCACAAGGAACATAACAGCAGATTGTAAGAGCTTCTGTAAGTACAAAAAAGAAAAATATTATTGAAGGCACAGAGAACAAGGAAATGGCACAACCAATTGAAGAATCACTTTTGTCCTACCTTTACAGAAGCCACAAAAAACTTCTTGTATGAGAAGAACAATACAGCACAGGAACAGGCCCTTCGGCCCTCCAAGCCTGTGCCGACACATTTTGCTCTTCCATACTAAAACTGTCTTCACTTACAGGATCCGTTTCCCTCTGTTCCCTTCCTGTTCGTGTGTTCATCCAGGTGTTTCCTGAATGCTTTTACTGTGTCTGCTTCCACCACCTTCCTCTGGCAGTGCGTTCCAGGCACTCACCACCCTTTGTGTGAAAAACCTGCCTCGTGTATCTCTTTTAAAACTCCCTCCCTCGCACCGTGAACCTGTCTCCCCTAGTAATTGACCCCTCCACCCGGGGAAAAAGCCTCATACTTTCCACTATGCCCATGCCATTCACAATCTTATAAACTTCTATCAGGTCGCCCCTCAACCTCCTGAATTCCATTGAAAACAGTCTATCCAACCTTTCTTCATAGCTAAAATTCTCCTCAGCAGGCAACATCCTGGCAAACATTTTCTGTACCCTCCCCAAAGCATCCACATCCTTCCGGCAGTGTGGTGACCAGAAATGCACACAACATTCCAAGTGTGGTCTAAGTAAAGTTCCATAAATCTGCAGCATAACTTGTCTATCTTTATACTCAATGCCCCCTATGAACTAATGAATGAATGATTTTTATAGTCAGGTGCATTTTGCAGTGAGAAAAACAGTAAAATACAGTGGAAAGCTTTTTCACTGTTGCCATGATCTAGCCCCATTTTGTACGGTTTAAGAAGAAAGAAAGTTAGAGCTTAAAGAGAGTCCATTGGTCCTGATAACAAAGTGTGAAGCTGGATGAACACAGCAGGCCAAGCAGCATCTCAGGAGCACAAAAGCTGACGTTTTGGGCCTCGACACTTCATCAGAGAGGGGGATGGGGTGAGGGTTCTGGAATAAATAGGGAGAGAGGGGGAGGTGGACCGAAGATGGAGAGAAAAGAAGATAGGTGGAGAGGAGAGTATAGGTGGGGAGGTAGGGAGGGGATAGGTCAGTCCAGGGAAGACGGACAGGTCAAGGAGGTGGGATGAGGTTAGTAGGTAGGAAATGGAGGTGCGGCTTGAGGTGGGAGGAAGGGATGGGTGAGAGGAAGAACAGGTTAGGGAAGCGGAGACAGGCTGGGCTGGTTTTGGGGTGCAGTGGGTGGAGGGGACGAGCTGGGCTGGTTTTGGTCCATTGGTCCTGAGCCAGCTCATCATCAACAACACCTGCGCTGCCATCCCTGCCTCACCACTGTCTACACCGGACCCAACCAATGGTAAATTGCCAATCCTCAGGCACCATCTTTCACCACTGGGTTGGCTCTCCTCCATCACTGGCTCACCACCACCTGGATTTTCAGTAAGTGTTTGATATAGTCTCACTTAAGAGGGTAATACATGGCAGATACAGTACACCATAGGTAGGTTTGAGGTTGTCCACCTCCGTAGGAATATCAGAATGGCATGGCGATAGACTGGGAAGTATCGAAGTGCAATTAGAACTCCATGTCCTCATGTACCAGTTATTCAAAGGAAGCACATGCAGGTGCAGGATGTCAATGAAGAGGCAAATGGTATGTTGTTTTTCATTGTAAGAGGGTTTGAGTACCGGAGTAAGATAATCTTACAGCACAGACCTACACCTGGAGTATTATGTGAAGCTTTTGTCTTAATGCCTACAAAAAGGTATTTTTGGCTCTCATTGGCAGGGGTATTGAGTTTAAGAGCCATGAGGTTATACTGCAGCTCTATAAAACAATGGTTAGACCATACTTGGAATATTGTGTCAGTTCTAGTTGCCTCATTACGGGAGAGATGTGGAAGCTTTAGAGAGGGTGCAGAGGAGATTTCAGGATGCTGCCTGGTCTGGAGGACAGGCCTTAGGAGGAAGGGTTGAGGGAGCTAGGGCTTTTTTCATTGGAGCAAAGAAGGATGAGAGGTGACTTGATAGAGGTGTCCAAGGTGATGAGAGGCATAGATAGAGTGGATAGCAGAGACTTTTTCCCAGGGCGGAAATAACTATTACGAGGGGGCATAATTTTAAGGTGATTGGAGGAAGATATAGGGGATATGTCAGAGGTAGTTTCTTAACACAGAGAGTGATGGGCGTGTGGAATGCGCTGCTGGTGTTGATAGTGGAGTCAGATACATTAGGAACATTTAAGCGGCTGTTGGATAGGCACATGGATGATAGTAAAATGTGGGGTATGCAGGGTAGATTGATCTTAGAGTAGGATAATAGATTGGCCGAAGGACCTGTACCATGTTGTATTGTTCTGTGTAAAAGATATAGTTACCGCAGAGGGAGTGCAGCAAATGTTCACAAGACTGATGCCTGGGATGGACAAGCTTACTGCAAGAGGAGAGATTGGGCCAACTGGGCCTGTGCTCACTGGAGTTTAGAAGAATGAGAGGGAATCTCATTGAAACGTATAAAATTATAACAGGGCTCGAAAGACTGAATGCAGGCATGATGCTTCCCCCTGAGCAGGGAAGGTTCAGAATGATGGGTCACATAGGCCATTTCAGACTGGATTGAGGAGAAACTTATTCCCTCAGAGGGTGATCAGCCTGTGGAATTCTCTACCACAGAAAGCTGTGGAGCTCAAGAGAGTGAACACATTTAAGAAATAAATCAACAGATTTCTCGAATCCAAGAGGGACTAGAGCGAAAGTGGGAAGATGGTTTTGAGTTGGAGAATCAGTTACAGTGATGTTGAATGATGGAGCAGCCTCAGTAGGTTGAATGACCAGCTCCTGTTTGTTTGTTTCTGGGTAAAATGCTCAAATGCCTAGGCTCAGCGACAATGGGCAGATTATAATCTTGGTAGTTAGAAAGAATATATTGGAAAAAACAAGAGTGAAGATTGAAGTGGATGGTATCACATTGGAACAAGATGATAAGCCTATCTATTAAGGACAAATGATAAGAGAAGATGACACATGGGAGGCAGAATTATAAGAAGGATAGAGATAGCCAGCAGTAATTTAGCGAAAGGCAAAGGATATTAACAAGAGGAAAGCTTAGGCTTTTAAAATGGAAAAGAACTCATAAGATGCTGCAGTCTTTCCAATTTCCTGTCTACCTCAGAAACCAAACGACCAGAAAAGGTAGATGCTGAGGTGTAATCTAAAAAAAAACATACATTGAGACCATAAGACAAATTAAGATGTACTCGAAATTGCAAGAACGGAAGCAACTTAGAGAGACGTCCCCAAAACAGGCAATATTTCAGCTATTTTGATTTGAAGCTGAAAAGCTGCACAAATCCCTTCCAGAGGATAACACGGAAAATAACAGAAAGAGGGTTGACCTAAGTGTGGATGGATCTTGGAGATCATGGAGCTGTTGCAGACAGGCTACAGCTGATGTGTAAGGATGGCACGAAACAGACAAGAACGGTATACCATGACACAGATCTCCTGGCAGGAAGAACAAAAAGGATTGGCAAAACAATAAAATAAAAGCAGTACTACTTGGAAGTCAAGGTTTTAGAGTTCAGTTTGAAGTATAAAAACAGATTGCTGTCTGTCAGTTGAAAGTATTAGAGCATTTTTAAGAAATAGAAGCAGAATTAGACCAATTAGCCCATTGAATCTGCTGTGTCATTCAATCATGGCTGATATGTTTCTCAACTCCACTCTTCTGCTTTCTCCCCATAATACCTTGATTCCTTTACTAATTAAGAAACTATTTATCTCCGTCTTGAAAACACTTTGACTTGGCCTCAACAGCTCTCTGATATTATTGATATTTCCTTGTTATACCGTGAGCTTTCTTTCAAAAGATGAGGTGCTTTTATCAAAATGCACTCCCCTTCAATGAGGCATCAGCATGATAACAAAGATGTAAAGGTTATTTCCATTAACAATCAGTCAGAGCCATGAGGACAAAGTCTAGCTCAATGGGGTATTAACTCAGGCATTGAGGGAAGAGATACTGCTTTTAGTCTTTTACAAAACAAGTAGTGGTCAGAAAGGAGTGAGAGACAATGAAGTGTGAGAGCTGAAGCCCAAAGCCATCAATTAGATACACAGCTACATAGTTAACTCAAGATTTTTAAGGCTTGCTTCCTTCTCTAGATTGCAGCAGTAATGGGAAGGTATAAACACTGCATTGAATTCATAACTTTACAAATTAAAGTACCTCATATAAGTAAAAATACTCATAAAATTATATTTCTAAACTTGAAATTCTATTAAATGATAAAATACCCAGCAGGGAAGTTGATGAGTTGCAACTGTAGCATTGGGGAAGACCTGGACAACATTCAAGCCAGGCTGGTAAGTGGTAAGTAACATTTACAACAAACAAAGCCAAACAGTGACCATCTCCAATAATAGAAAACCGAACTGTCACCCCTTGATACTCAACAGCATTTCTACCATTGGAATCCCCTCTATCAACGTCTTGGGATTATGATTGGCCAGAAGCTGAACTCCATTTACTATATAAATACAGCTGCTCCAAAACCAAGTCAGGGGTGTAACGGAATACCCCTCACATGCCTGGATGAGGGCATCTCTACTTTGAAAAATTTGATACCATCCAGGACAAAGCATTGTGCTTATTTAACACTACATCCATCATCTTCCACATTAATTCCCTCCACCACCAACGCTCAGTGGCACCACTGTGTACCATCTACAAGATGCACTGCAGAAATTCACCAATACTCCTCTAGCCACACCTGCCTCACCTCCTCAAAGCAATGTCCACCACCTGGAAAGACAAAGGCAGCAAGTACATGGGAACACTGACAGGTGCAAGTTCCCTCCAAGACACTCACTGTCCTGATTGGGAAATATGTCACCATTGCTTCAGCATCCCTGGGTCAAAATCCTGGAATTCTCTCCCTGGTAGCACTCTGGGTGTCCTAATACATCCAGGACTGCAGTGTCTCAAGATGACAGCTCACCACCAACCTATCCGAGGCAATTAGGGTTGAGTGACAAATGCTGACTCAGCCAGAGAAACCCATATTCCCGTGAACGAATAAAAACCACGTGGGGGATGGTGGACACCAATGTGATCATCAGCAACACATTGGCAATAACTGTAATTGTTTGCTGTTTGAGAAAGCTAGACTCTGAGCTGATGGCCTGGGAGTTTGAGCTTCAAATACTGCGATGTTTCAGGGAGAGGGTAAGGTACCTGAGCAGCTCTCCTTACATTAGACACATGGTCCATGCTCAAGAGCAGGAGGCTGTGAGTGTGTGAGGGGTGTGGACATTGACATCCAGAAGGCAGCAATGGAAGACCCTCAGCCCCGGCACTGGTGCAGTGGGTTTGTGGTCCCTGCACTCTGTGTGGAAAGTGCAGATACTGTAGGATACACACTGACCGTAGCACAGTGGTAACAGGTAGGTGGGGGAGTGGGTATGGGTGGGGGGGGGGGTGGAGCAGTGCGGTGCATTCAAGTGAGGTAGGGGGGAGAAGCAGTAAAAAAGAATATAGCTGGAGCAGAGGAGAGTATAATCGGAGGGATGGCACTGTCCGCTGCTGAGGACATCAGTTCCAAAAGCTATGTTGTCTGCCCAGGATTAAGGACATTTCCTTGAGACAGGAAAAGAACATTTTAAAGGCATCCCTTAAATCCTATATCTTAATCGATGTCTTTCAGACGCTCCTTAAAGCCTGCCTTTTTGGTTGAGCTGTAGATTTCCTCTTCTAATATTTCGTTGCATCAAACTTTGTTTAATAACATTCCTGTGAAACACTTTGAGCCGTTTTGGGACATTGAAGATGCTAAATAAATGCAAGATATTGTTGCTACTTGAGGGTTTTTGATGCGTTGTGGTTGTGGACCAAGAGGTAGGCAGTTAAAATTAGCTATGACTATGTGGGTTCTCCCAATTAGACTGATTGGCCTGAGACAGACATTGCATTTATAAACCGGATGGGGTTGTTTATAGATAATTAATATAAATTCAGTGCACACGTGTGAACATCCTATTGATAGAAACTCAAAAAAATTGAAAACGTCATCAGCAATTGCCGAAAAAATTAAAATGGTTAGGAACGACTCAGCACAAGGTGAACGCAGGCAATGTGAAACAACCAGAAAATACGATGGATACAAATCATTTTTGATGAACTCACGCATCCCGTCTTTTGGTGAGTTTAGTGCTTATTAAAATGAGGGAATCTTGCACTAAGGACCAAACCCTGCCACAATTTTAATCACTTGACAAATAAGTGATCCTAGGCACAACATAAATCAGAATTAACATAGCAACGGCAAGTTCAATGAACACTCAGGCTAGTATATTACTGAAACGGTAGCCTTTACCTCACCCTGTCTAGGCTTGGTTTTAACTTGCTACACACACACACACACGCACACCCCCAGACACCCCCACACACACACGCACCCACACGCACGCGCACACACACACACGGACGCACACGCGCGCACACACCCGCGCGCACACACACGCACCCACACACACCCACCCACACCCGCGCACACACACACGCACACACCCACACCACACACGCACACACACACACCCACATGCATCCACACGCACGCACACATGCTCACACACACACACACGCACCCACACGCACACACCCCCACATGCACCCACAGGCACACACACACACACACACGCACGCGCACACACACACGCATGCGCACACACACACCCACACGCACCCACACGCACACACACCCACACGCACCCGCACGCACCCGCACGCACCCGCACCCACACGCACCCACACGCACCCACACGCACCCACACGCACAAACACGCACCCACACACACGCACACACACATGCACGCACCCACACGCACGCACACACACACGCACCCACACGCACACACGCGCACCCACACACACACGCGCACACACACACACGCACCCACACGCACACACACCACATACGCACACACACCCACATGCACCCACACGCACGCACACACACCCATATGCACCCACACGCACACACACATGCACTCACACGCACGCACACATACACACACACACTCACACACACGCACACATACACACACACACACACGCACCCACCCCCACATGCACCCACAGGCACGCACACACACACACACACTCACACACACACACACGCACCCACACACACACGCACACCCACACGCACACCCACACGCACACACACACACACACGCACGCACACCCACATGCACCCACACGCACGCATACACACGCACCCACACGCACACACGCGCACCCACACACACACACACACGCACCCACACACGCACCCACACACACACATGCGCGCACACACACACACACACACGCACACACACGCACCCACACACGCACACACAAGCACCCACACGCACGCACACATACACACACACACAGTTCTAAACTCTCATCACAATCCGAGAGAAGATGGTCTGGAACAGCATTCTTGAAATGTCCTGACTCTGTTCAGGACTCCCCTCTAACATTCTGTTAACAATCTGCATCACAAAGCACACTAAATAGAATGTGCCCTAGTTCATGAATACCCATGATATAGTTCCATAAAGCAGAAAGGTTTGCATTTGTATAGCATCTCTCCTGACCTCGAGATGTCCCAGACAACATTACTGCCAATGATGTTTTTCTTTAATCATATGTGGGAAGTAGTGGTCACTAGCTGGGCCAGCATGTCTTGCCCACCCTTAGTTGCCCCTAGAGAAGGTGGGGTGAGCTGTCTCCTTGAATCGCTGTAGCCCATATGCTGTAGGTAGGCCAACAATGCCATTAAGGGGGGGATTTCCAGGATTTTGACCTAGTGATGGTGAAGGAACGGTGATATATTTCCAAGTCAGGATGGTGAGTGGCTTGGAGGGGAACATAGAGTTGGTGGTGTTCCCATATATCTGCTGCCCTCGTACTACTAGGTGTTAGTGGTACTTGAAGTATTGTGATAGGTATAGCGCAGAAAATATTGCAGCTAACTCCCACCAATAGTAATGTGATAATAACCAAATCCCCAATTTCTGTCGTATTGATTGAGGGATAAATACTGAGGAGGACAGTGAGAAGAACTTCCTGCTCTTTTTGCCCATCTGAGAGGTCAGTAGATCACAGATTTTGTGTTCCACTAAAAGCTGGTACCTTCAACAATGCTGCACTCCCTGCACTGCTGCATAGGATTATCACCTGGTAATGTGCTTATGTGCCCCGAGCGAGCTTGATGCTGTAAGCTCAGACTCAGGAAGCTCTCCACTGAACCAGGACTGACAGCAACGTTCAGGGTAAAAGGTCAGAAGGATTCTAATTTCCTGGGTTTACTTTGCCACATCAGCGACTCAAAGTCTCAGGTCCAACAGATGTGACTATCCATGCTGCTCCCTCGTCTGAAGGACCTGATTTAGAGCCTAGATGCAGGATGAGTCAATGTGATCAGGAGGGGTTAGCTTACCTGTTCACTCACTTCCAGAAGCCGACTGAATGGCATTTTTTCTGAAGAAGGGTCTAGGCCCGAAATGTCAGCCTTCCTGCTCCTCTGATGCTGCTTGGCCTGCTGTGTTCATCCAGCTCTACACCGTGTTACTTCAGATTCTCCAGCATCGGCAGTTCTTGCTACCTCTGAATGGCATGAGAGCCTTGAGCTACATAAGCACTACATTGGCTTCTGACTAGACGGACTGATCACTCGATTTGCCTTTCCAAAGATGCATTTTTGGAGTGTGGGAATTGCTGACAGAGCTGACGTTTGGTTTCCCTGGTTTCCTCAGGAAAGTGGCTCTGACCTTTGATTTTTCAAATTTGCAATTTCAGTTTATTGCTTGATTCCGTGCACACACTCAATCATTTATTTTGCTCCATAATTTTAATTATGAGTGAAAAAGTAATAACTTCTTCCTGAGTCACTACAGTTCCTGAAGTGAAATCTTCCTATGTGTTTTTTTTTGGGGTGAGGCAGTTTAAGGACTTAAAGATGCAGAGGTGCTGAAGAAATCATGGAGATATTTCCAAATTCAAACGCTGTGTGACCCAATGAAGCAAGTGGATGTTGTAATCGAAACTCAGTCAGCTATCCAGCATCTGTATCTGGGCAGGTGAGATCGGATGTGTATTCTGCATCCAGAATTAGAGCGTTATTTTTGAAAGAACGAGATCTCAGATGAGATCATCTCAACTAAAAACAGAACACTGCAGATCACTGCTGGAGATCTGAAACAAGCACAGAGAATGCTGGAGAGACTCAGCAGGTCTGGGGAGAGAGAAACAGAGCTACTGTTTTGAGTCCTGTGACACTTCTTCAGAACCGAAGATGCCAAGAGTCACTGGACTCGAAACGTTAACTCTGTTTCGCTCTCCACAGATGCTGCCAGACCTGCTGAGTTTCTCCAAGATCATCCTAACAGTTTTTATCCTTGTCTTTATGGGAGAAGTAGTTCATTTGTAAATAAATCAGAATTAGAGCGACACACAGGGTGAGTGACTGCTGTACCAATAAAAAAATTGTTTCTCACTGGGATTCTGCAGAGACAGAATATTTCTGTATAATTACTGTAAAAGGTTTCTTTGCTCTAGCAAACAGGAGACTGAGGGGCAGATCTAAGGGGGATCTTTAAAATTCAAGGCATTATAGTCCTACCAGATTGTAGAGCGGCTGCCTCATTCGAGAGAGACAACTGGAGGTGGTCTGACCTGAGAGTCACATGCCTCAGATGAGGGGAAAGATGGACGAAGGAGGCCTCTCATGGTGACATCGGCAAGAGCAGAAATTAAACACACACTGTTAGTGCCAGTGCCAACCGAGTTAACCAAACCCTCACAGATCTTGATGGTTATGGAAGTATTTAATGAGATAGATGAAAGAAAGATGTTCTCATTTGTGTGGGGGCTTCAATATTTGACTCTGCTTCAGTATCTGAGCAGTTGCAAATCGTCCTGAACATTGCACAATCATTGGCGAACATCCCCACCTCTGACCTTATGATGGAGGGAAGGTCATTGATGAAGCTGTTGAAGACGTTTGGGCCTAGGACACTCCCTGAGGACTTCCTACAGCAATGCCCTGAAGCAAAAGTGATTGGTCTCCAACAACCATAAGCTTTGTGCTTATGGGGAGAGTATCCCAATTCTCAATGACATTAATTTTGCTGGAGTTGCTTGATGCCACACTCGGGTAAAATATTACTTATTTGTCACAAATTCAGGGAGTTTGGAGGTTTCACAATTCTTCCAGACTGACCTTAGAGGTTTGGTGAATGTTTGGCTTGAGGGATGTTGAGTTTGATTTTGATGATTTGTAACTCATTTTTACACTGAAGGATCTCTGATTTCCTGGAGGATGTTGTTCCTGAAAAACCCAAGAGTTCGTCCACTGCCTTATCTGGAAGACCATTGACCTCTGAAATTTCCTTCAGAAACAAACACTTTCCTGCGAACACAAAGAGTTATTGGAGGCATGGATTTTTAATTTCATGAATTACTATCTTTGAAGATGGCAGCTTTGTCGCAACAAGTACAAGTCAGGAATCATTCATCCAAAACCTCAGGATTAATTGAATACTTTCAGTTTTTGGGTCCACAATAGTCCATTTGGGACTATTTGAGCCGTTTCAGAAAAACCTTTGCTTAAACCCAAATGGACCTGAACAGACTCAAACGGCCGAGGAAGTGAAGTTTCTTCCCAAGGGCTGGAATTGAACCAAATTGCACTCTGCGCGGCCCCTTTCGAAAAAAAATCTCTTCCCTTTGAGGCCTGTTAGGATCCCTTCGGATTTTTTTTTATAGGCCTCAAATTCAGCATGGCTACAGGTCCATTCAGCTTCACTTCCAAAAGTGCTTTCAGGTTTTGGGTCTTTTCTGTTTTCGGATGTAGAGGATACCTTCCCTGTACTGTCCTCCTTCTAATATTCTGTATTTTCAGAGTAGTTATTCCTTGTTTTCAACTGTGCCCTGATTCTGCGAAGTTGGCCTAGCTTCCTTGAAGTCTAACGCACAGACATTGATCTGTGTTAAACCATGTAAACTCTTTGCTCATCTTGTTGAGTAGATTGGTTTCTTTATTCACCATTTGCGTCTGTCTTCAGGGTAAACTAGGCAATTTCACACCCTCAGTTGTGTTACTTTATCTTTATCTTTATGACTGACATTGATAATTCTTCTTTGGAATTGAAATCTTGCCCTTGAATCTGTGACAGCTCATCATCTGAGGTCTCAGTTAAATCGGTAGTATTGATATGTTCAGTGTACTGCCTTGCTGTCTCGACAACTTCAGTTAGAGATTTGTCAATGAGCCCAGTGGATTGTACTGCTCATTCATGTTCACAGTATCTGCTGCTTCTGGTCAATCTATACTGATCTTGTGTTTAATGAATTTTCTTCAGTGATGGTAGGAATGGAAAAAAAATTCTATCAATCCTGTAAAATCTCCACATTCCTTCCTGTTGACAATGGTTAACAATTCTTTTGTGCAACCACAGGAAATGTCAAGAGATTCAACCTTCTTTTTGGCTTCCATCAGCAATTGTTTCAGAGACAGTTGTTCTCTTGAAGCGAGTTGAATTCCTTCTGCGACCACCAGAGTGCTTTCAGGCTCAAAACTAAGGAGTATTAATTACAGATGTTGCAAACATTTTCAACCCTTTTACACACTTTGTGGTGCAGCAACACTTGGCTGTATGTATTTTCTTTAATGTTATTCCACGTGCCATGTAATTTCATCTCCATAAAGTGTAAGATAACACGGTGTAGAGCTGGATTAACACAGCAGGCCAAGCAGCATCAGAGGAGCAGCAAGGTTGATGTTTCCAGCCTAGACCCTTCTTCAGAAATATTTCTTATGTAATCAGATTTCAAAACTCCATCGTCATATTTTTACATCAGTCTGTAGAGATCATTAATGAGATTATCTACAGATAACCCCAGCTGTTGAACACCTCTGTCAACCTTGCCCTTTTGAGAAATATTTGTACTCAGATTAAAGTAATTATTAAAATATGTCAGAACTTCTTCAAAACTATCTGTATCTCCTTTGATATTTTGACAATTTATTAAGTCATCTGCTATAGGTCGTATTGAATATAATAGTGTATTGACTTGTTCAGCTTGTGATTTAATATTTAAGATCATAAGGCCATAAGGTATAGGAGTGCACTTAGGCCATTTGGCCCATCAAGTCTGCAACACCATTCAATCATGGCTGATGTATTTCTCAACACCATTCTCCTGCTTTTCCCCTTAGCCTTGATTCCATTAGGAATTAAGAAACTATCTATCTCTGTCTTAGATGTAGTCAATGATTTGGCTCCCACCGCCTTCTGTGACAATGTATTCCACAGAGCCACCATCCTTTGGTTGAAGAAATTCTTCCTCATCTCAGTTCTAAAGTCATCCGTTCACTCTAATGTTTTCCCTCGGGTCCTAATCTTTCCTACTCGTCAAAATATCTTCTCCTTGTCCAGTCTATCCAGGGCTTTTCAATATTCTGAAAGTTTCAATCAGATCCCCCTTCATCCTTCTAAACCCCATTGAGTACAGACCCAGAATCTTCATATGATAAGCCCTTCATTCCCAGGATCATTCTTGCGAACCTCCTCTGGACCCCCTCCAATGCCAGCACATCCTTCCCTAGATACAGGGCCCAAAACTGCTCACAATATTCCAAATGTGGTCTGACCACAGCCTTATACAGACACAGCAGTACATCTTGTTCTTATATCTGAGCCCTCTTGAAATAAATGCTAACATTGCGTTTGCCTTTCTAACTACCAATTGAATCTACATGTTAATTTTGGAACATTCCGGTGAGTGCCTTTTCCGAGTCTTTACATCGCTCGATGTTTGTGTACTCTCTAGTATCACCACAGACCAAGGACCAGGTGATACTGGTGTTATATGATGCTGGTTGTTATCGTCATTATCAGCGGGGCCCTACTTATGATACTGGCAAATATATAAGGATTATGTCTCGGTGGAGGATCTTACCTCACTGTTTGCGGTTTTTGCTCACTTGTCACTGAAGAGTTGTAAGAGTTCGAGTGTCAGTGACAGAGTGAGTCTTGAGGTCTTTTGGTCGAACGTGTCGTATCTCTCGATGCCAAGGAATTTCATGAGGCGGTTATTCATATCCAGCCACTTGCCTTGTGCGCCCATCACGAAGCCAAAGTATCTGGGCACCACACCTCCCGTCAATTCCATGACCTTGGCATTCAGGTGTTTATACTTTTCCTGTTTCTCTCGCCATGCTGTTTCCAGTGCTTTACTGTCATTCTCGTACCGCACTGTGACATCTACCACCGCGATCTTCAGGTCTTTTCTAAATATGAGATCGGGTTTCCATAGGGAGCCGTTTTTGTCAAACAGTCTGGGCTCCACATATGATGTCCAGCCGTACTTACTGACGTGTTTCTGCAACTGGTCAGCAATCTTGTTATGGCGGTTGATCCGTGCATTTTTAACAAATGGGCAGCATCCTGAGATGTGTGATATGGTTTTGTTTGCCATCTCACACCTTCAGCATAATTTGTTTCAGTTCAGCCTAACTTGGTTCTTGTTGGGTATAGATTACACCACAAGAGTACGCTGTTAATGAATCTAGAGGATTTTTGTTGTACTCTGGCCTTGGTCCAAGAGTTAGAGATCTTGTCGTCTCTAAAATATCGGATACCTTCCCCTTGACATTCCAGCTTTTGCCATTTTTCGAATTCCCACTCCCTCCAGCCTGCATACCTATTGGGTGGTTTCGGTCGCCCCGTGTTTACTTTTTGGAGTGCCGGCATCATGTCCTGGATGTCAGTCATCAGGTCTATTTCCCCCTCACCGTTGCTGCGGCTGTTGGGTTGGAAATTTTCAATTTCCTTTAGGACCTTGAGATCGCGCAGTCCCGCAACGGTCTCTGTGTTGCTCTCTCCTTTATATTGAAAAGGAGGCCCGAATGACCACATCACTGGACATGTCTAGTGACTCGCGTTTGCAGATAATCACGAATGGTATTTGCACTTCGAGTTTTGGGATGCCTAGACCACCGTTCCTGTTGCTAGCATATAGCATTCCGTCTGCGGTATGAGGTGGTAGGTGTAGGAATTCTATGGTGGCGTTACGGAGTATTTGGTCCAGTTTATAAGAGTAGACAGAAGCATCACAGACAGGATCAGATGGAAGTACAATCTGGGGATGACATGTACCTTTAGGATCTCCAACCATTGTCGTGGTCGGAGAGGTGCTGCCTGTATTCCTTTAACCCAGGACTTAAGCTTCTCCTCCCACTCCCCTTCTGCCACACCTGCCCATGGATCGATGCGGGCACCCAGGTATTTCTCTGTGTCGCCTGGGGGTATGTAGGCTATGGATTCGTCCCGTAGCTTCCAGTTTGCGAAGTGATTGTACAAGAAGGTTTTCCTTTTAAAAGTGAAGTGGAATCCCTTCATCTTCACTGTGTTAATACTGAGGTCTGTATGGTCACAGTATGCCTGGAGCAGCTTCAGGTTCCTAGCCATACCAGTGTGTGAGTCGCTTAGAAGGGCGATGTCATCCGTGAAGGCCAAGGTCGAGCAGTTGACTCTTCTGCCGCCCAGGGGCATGGAGACCCCTGAGGTGGCCCTCTCCAGAGAGCACACCAACGGATACAAAGCAATGTTAAATGGTATTGGTGAGAGTGGGTCGCCCTGCTTTACGCCCCTCTCTATGGTTATTGGGGTGGTAGAGTTACCGTTCCCTTCCACCACTGTTGTGTTGCCAGTGTACAGGTCTTCAATGAGACTTACAAAGGCTTTGGGTAGTTGCATTCTTTGCAGAGATTTGATCAATAGTTTGTGCCCAACCGAGTCGAACGCTTTCGCTAGATCGACAAAGACAACTGCGAGGTCCTTACGATTGTATTTTGCTCCCTTGATGATATTTTCAAGGACAACAATGTTTTCATTGCATCCGGGAGTGGCTGCTAGAAACCCTTTTTGCCTGGGGTTTATTTCGACTGTTTCACTCAGGCGTTTTGCCATTATTTTCGTGAACAGCGGAGCAGCATTGGACCAATGGCTATTGGTCGCCAGTTATCAATGCTTTTCAAGCGTTCCTTATCCGCGCACTTAGGAATCAGGACCGTTCGACTCTCTTTTAGTGAATCGGGGATCGTGCTTGACTTTAGCCATAAGGAGAAGAGGCGGGGTAGACGAGTTTCCTCTTGCTCATGGAGTGTTCTTATATCCTGCAGTTTCAGGCCGTCTGGTCCAGCGGCACTGTTCTCGTCTATCCCCTTGATGGCCGCTTCGACCTCCTCTACCTCTATGGGTTTCATCAAGGACCCGTCATCGACTTTGCCTGTGTATGGGGCATACTTATTGATGTTCGATTTCTTGTTTGGTGCAGACAGTTTCTCACGGAAACATGTCTCCAATTCCTTTTTTGAGAGAGGACAAGCGAATGAGGTCGGCGCCCCCATGATCTCGCGAGCTAGTTGGTGCAGATTGGTTTTGTAAAGCAGCTGTGTTGCCCTGAACAGCGCCTTACCTGCTGCCCACCGTTTTTTGGCTCCAGTATTGCTACCGGGCTTTTTGTCTTTCTTGGCCCGATCTTTTTGAGACCTCTTGTTTCTGTCCTGTCTTTTCCTACTATTCATTAGTAGGTCGGTAATGCTTTCCACTAGTCCGATTCCGAGGGCAAGCGTGTCCGGGTCCTTCCTTGTGCTCAAGAGCTCCTCAGCTTGTGTAAGCTGGTCATCTACATCTCGATGTTTAGGGATCGAAGCCGGTGTTTTTCGGCTGGCTCTTTGGTGTTGGGCTTGATCATCGGAATTCTCCTGGACACTCTCTGCCTCAGAATCATGCGAGTCTATCGTCGGCTCGCAGGTGGTCTGGACCTCCATCGGGGTGTTTGCCAGGAGCCTGCGCTTGTCTGAGATTTGCTTTGGTGTTTTAGTTTTAAGGATGCTTGCGATGGATTTGTTTATAAATTTGCATCCTGCAAATCTCGCCTCCAATTCCCTCAGGAGTGCCACCTCCTCCTGCGACCATACGCGGTCGCTTCTCCCAGGTTTGCCTTTGACTTTGGGTGCCGGTTTGAGGCGTTTCTCATTCTGTAGAACCGGGTACCAGTGCCTCTCGTGTTGACCAAGGCCTGACTGTGTTGAAAACCGTTGATCACACGTGCTGCATGCAAAGTCCCCAGTTGGGGGTTGTATCATTCCTTTGCATTTGGGATAATGGCAGGCTATTGAATGATATTCTCCTGCCTTATCACAGCGTGAACATTTTGTTCGGATGTTCTTTATTCTGTGCACTTTAGTCATATGGATCTTGAACAGGCTCACCGTGGGGAAGAGGGTGTCGCAGTCCTGGCAAAACAGCCCATCGACGGGACAGTGGATGATTACCTCCGGAGACGGACATTCTGTCACATACTGGCTTGATTACGACTCCTTCCATGAAGGCAGTTGCATCAGCTGTTTCATCGCCAGTCTCATTTATCGTTTTTTTGTCTGTGCTCTGCTTCGTGTCTCGATAACTTTTGTTGTAGAAGGTTTGGGTGGTTATGCTTATCTCAACTGTAGGGTGGGCAGCCCTTACGGTGCCTTCTACAACGTTATCTATGTCATCCGTTACAGGGTGAGCCGGCCCCCTGGGAGGGGTAACCGGTCTCAGCTCCATGTAAGGCAGGAGGTAATGTCTCAAGGTCGCTGTCTCCGTCTGGACCGAGGTGGACCTTGTTGCGGGTTTTAAACATGTACAACCTAATAACATATCACAGCTCGCGGTTGTGGACGAGGCTGCAGAGGGAGTTGTTTATCCGGGACGCTCCCCAGCCGGACTGCTCCAGAGACACTGGAAGAATCAAACTGGTTTTTTGAGGATTGGTTTGCGCAGACCACGGCCGTCTCGTACTTTTTCTGGTCGTTTGGTCACCCAGCAGCCAGGACTGCTGGGCCCACCGGTGGGGCCAACGGGGAGGCACGACACGGACTATGCGCCAAAAATACATCAAAACGTCATAGTGGGCAACTAAGACAGCTTAAGCCATACTGGAATCCTGACTAGGACTCCTAAGTCCCTTTGTGCTTCAGCTTTCTGAAGCCTTCCACATTTAGAAATAATCTATGTCTTTATTCGTCCTACATAATCTCACACTTTCCCACATTGTACTCCATCTGCCACTTCTTTGCCCACTCTCCTACCCTGTGCAAGTCCTTCTGCAGTCTCCCTGCTTCCTCAACACTGTCTGCCCCTTCCCCTACTTATCTTTGTCTCATCTGCAAACCTGGAAACAATGCCTACAAGTTCATTTGTCCAGATTGTTAATGTATGTGAGAATAGTAATGAATCTGAATTTTGAAGAATTTCTGTGCCTTAAGAATTATTATCTGTAGCATGTTCAATTTTGTGTTCTATTTTCCTGCCATTTTAATGTGAGTATTTATTTCTATTACTTTAAAATTGAACTAAATCTGTAGCGTCCACTTTTAACATCCACTTTTCCAAAACAAAGTGTAATGAGTCTGCAATAGATAAATGCTGATGGCTTTAAAACTTGCATCTAATCAATGCATGTTTAATTGTCTTGCCTTAAAGTTTCTCAAAACGTTTAAACTTTGAATAATAGCAATGTGGCCATATTTTCTTTGCCAGTTTCTGTATTATAGTGAAAATGCAATACTTATTATAAAGTCAGTGTTACAATGATGATGTAGTTTACTTCATTAAAGCTGTAGGTTCTGCGGAATAATACTCTTTTACCTCTGCTAGAGTCTTTTTTTCTAGCAGTCAAAAATGCTGAGTCCCTGCCTTGTTCACAGTTTCTGGCCTCTTGTAGCCTAGCTGAAGGGTTTCTACTTTATCACAGCCCAGGACACAATGTATGCTGCATTGCACTCTCTTTTATTAATAATCTGTGTGGCTACAGGCTTGTGGTTTAAATCATGAAGGTCTCAGCCTTATCTCAATCTGGACATTTTTCTGTCCTTGTCCCCTCAGACTCGTGTTCAAAATTCTTTTGAATTGCCCTTTATATCCCTTAATGCACTTTGCCACTTTTTCCAGCCTCAGTAGAGGTTAATGATCCAGCCAGAGATAATGGGAACTGCAGATGCTGGAGAATCCGAGATAACAAAGTGTGGAGCTGGATGAACACAGCAGGCCAAGCAGCATCTCAGGAGCACAAAAGCTGACGTTTCGGGCCTAGACCCTTCATCAGAATTGTGCTCCTGAGATGCTGCTTGGCCTGCTGTGTTCATCCAGCTCCACACTTTGTTATCTCTTTTAATGATCTAGCCATTGGTCTGCCCACTGCAGCTGTGCATCTACTTGCAATAGTTGTGACATTCATTCTAAAAGGTAAGCCCTCTTTATGACCTTCTATCCTTCCCGCTCTGGTATCTTGCATCACTACTTTAAAGCTTCTTCCCAGTGCCCATAGCAATTTCTAACTTTACTCATGGTATTCTGAACTGTTTCCAAAGATTGTTCTACCATGAGGACTTTGAAAATTTCCGGTGTGACTAATTTCTGGCACGGTCCCCACCTCCCTCCCCGACCTGGCCCTGTACCCCTTGCCGGGTCTGAGGTGCAGGGTTCCTTCGGGGTGCCCTTTCTGCTCTGCTGCTTGTCTACTGTCAGCCACTGACTGTTCTTAAAGTGTTAAACTCACTTTCCTTATGAACACTTTTCTCTTTGGCCAAATGGGCTTTTTGCATCTTTGTCAATTTGAGATATTTATGCAATGACCCCCACTCACTGATCACCATATTGTATGTTGTCAGTTTATGTTTGGTGCAAAATGCTGCCACCAATCCTCTTTTCTTTGGTAAGTCTAAGTACATACTGTTGTAGAGGATGAACTGTTATTTGTCTCTACAGGAAAAGCCCCTTGTCTTAGTATATACAGTATATTGATGGAGTCATGCAGTAGGGAAACAGGCCCTTCAGCCCAACCCATCTGTGCTGACCAGGTTTCCTAAAATGTATAAGTCCCATTTGCCTGCATTTGACCCATATCTCTTCAAATATTTCCTATCCATGTACCCACCCAAATGTCTATTCAATGTTCTAATTGTACTCACCTCGACTGGAAAAGCTCCCCAGACGCTGGTATGCCATCACCAAGCCACCCTTTATTTACACATGGAGAGTCCTTGACACTGATCCAGCTCCCTAGAGCCAGCTGTCAGAGTGAACAGAACTTCTGACACTTCAGTTTATATCTGTCAGCTAGGGCTTCCTGATTGGACCAGATTAACAGCCCCCATCAGGGAACTCATACACTATGAGGCCCACCTGGCTGACATTGTTACATCCGACTACTCCATCTGCCACTTCCTCTGGCAGCTCATTCCATACACCCTCTGGGTGAAAAGGGTGCCCCTTAGGTCCCTTTTAAATCTTTCCCCTCTCACCTTAACCCTTCACCTTCCAGCGTATCAACAAATAGGGAAAATTTACACTGACTAGTTTGGCACCGAGATCTCACGTTAGGCTGCACCTCTCTACTCAATGAGTGGATCTTAAGGCAGCTTCAACATTTACTCTTTCAGAGCCATTCACGTAGAAAAAAGTAAGACACAGTTTCCAAACAGGAAATGGAAGTCAGTTTTTACATACGGAGTGATGGAAAGCTATTATTGCTGCCTATTTTATATCTCACACCGATGCAGAGAATAAATTGGTTTTGTTGTGTGTAGTAGGTTGTATTTCCTGTGTTTTATAAAGTCTATCTACTCCATGTTTCAGACCTGACTTTTAGCTCTTTTCTTACAGCATTGTTTAGTTTACTCTGAGTCCGCACCCAGATCTAACCAATCAAGTACAGATAGCATCATTTACAAACAGAGTCAGCAAACAGAACACTGGCCTTTGTTTCAATGGGAATGGAGTGTAAAAGTAGGGAGGCTTTGTTAAAACTATACAAGGCACTAGTCAGACCACAGCTGGAATACTGTTAACTCTTATCAAAGGAAGGATATTCTGGCATCGGTGGCAGTTCGGGCTGACACCAGAGACGGAGGGATTGTCTTATGAGGAGTGATTGAACAGTTTGGACTTTCCCTCACAGCAGAGTGAGAAGTGATCTTATTAAAAAATACAAGAATCTTGGAGCTAGGAGCGATGCTGAGAGTTCATTTTCTCCTTGCGGGAGAATCTAGTACCACAAGGCATTTCCGAGAATAAGGACTCGCGCATTTAAAATACAGATGAGGAGGACTTTTTTTTCTCTCAGGGAGAGTGAATCTGAATAATTCTTTACCCCAGAGGGCTGTTCAGGCTGGATCATTCAGTGTGACAGACAGATTTTTCATTAGTAAGGGAATCGAGAGTTATGGGGAAAAGGCAAGAGGGTTGAGTAAGGATTATCAGATTAGACATGATCCCATTGGATGGCAGAGCAGATTTGTTGGGCTGAATGGTCTAATCCTGCTCCTATGTCTTAAGGCCTTATACAGAATCCCACAAGGCTGCGGTAAAATGGTAGGATTGTTATTCAGCCATGATCACCCCTAAAGTGCTGAAGAGCACATTTATACTCGTGTAAAGATCTGATTGTGGTTAGGATTCTGGAAGTGTCTCTTCTCCCAGAGAATAGTCATACAGGGCTTGCTGGATTGTTAGAAGTGAGAGTGGGAGCTGTTTCTGGTGGGAATGGTATTTCCTCATACACGGGACACTGAGAAAGAGAGTCACTGAGGATCCTGGAAAAAACCTCATCTCCTGAAGGTGTCATAACCCACCTTTCACCCAAAATTGGCTTCGTTTTTTTTTAAAGTCCAAATTGTCTCTCCTCTGATCTCAGGCAGGAATTTTGGATTGAGCTCAGATCATTCCCACTTTTTTTGGAAGAACACAAGTCCAGATTCTGACAGATTCACCCAACTCAACAAGGCCCAGATCTCACTGAGGTCCTGCCTTCAGAGAGGAAACAAAGGCGGGATTTTCCAGGTCCTGGCTTTCCGGTTTCCTGATTGATAAGGGCAGGTTAACTGTCTGGAGCTGGGTGACCAGAATTCCTTCCTGCCTGGGTGTGGCTGCAGCCAAAAGCAGACTATTAGAGGGGTTCCATTCACACCCGCCCTGCACACCAGGAGCCACAGCTGCTTATTCCTGGTTTTGAAGAGTTGGAGAGGGTCCACCTCTCAGGTCAAAGTGCCCTCTCAGCTCCCTGACCTTTACCGCAGCCATCCACTCCTCTTGAGATCCCCTGGGTTTGGCTCGGCAGCGAAGAAAGGTCACCTTTACCACTCTTATCAGACCGGAAGCCCACCACCCTGACATCGAAGGACATATCTCCAAAGGTTAGTGATGTGTTACCACCAAGGGATCAGCTCAGGACCTGAGCCGGTTGCTCATTCACTACTTACCAAATCCTCAATTCAGCTGACTGAGGCTTTGGTGTGGGTGGGAAGTGATTGTGGGGACCAATTTGAACGAGAAGTTTAGGTTGGAATGAGGAGTTTTCCTTTGTTAAGAAAAGTTATTAGCCTGGGCCTGTATCTATTAGCAGTTAGACGAGTCAGAAGTGACTTAATTGATATGTATAAGATCCTGAGGGAACTTCAGCAGGTGAGTATGGAAAGGGTGTTTACTCTTGTGGAACAATCTAGAAGTAGGAGGTTGTAGTTTAAAAATAAGGTTCACTCATTTAAAGCAGAGATGGGAAACATTTTTTTGCTCCAGGGCTGTGAGCCTTTGGAATTCCCCTCCCGAAAGGCAGTGGGTGCAGAATATTTAAATATTTTAAGGCAGAGAGAGGTAGATTGTTGATGATCAAGGGGATGAAATATCATCAGGAGTGTGCGGAAAGGTAGAAGCGAGATTAACATCCGATCAGCCATGATCTGATTATACAGCAGGCTGGGCCGTGATGGGCCGAGTGGCCAACTCTTGTTCTTAGTTTGTGTGTTCCTACGTCTGGGTTAAAAGGTTGGATGGGCAGTTGTGTCTTGTGCTGACCATTATTGTGTGCTTGTATGATCATATTGAAGAGCAGAATGGGATTGATGGGCTGAATGGCCTGTTCCTGCATTCGAATGTTGCTCTGGACCAGTCCGAACCATGACAGTGCCACGGTGCTGTGATGGCCCACAGTGCTGAACAGTCCACAGGCTACACTCACATACAAAAGGTCATTGACCCAGTTTGATTTTCTAATCAGACTCGTTAAGGATTAGAAACGAACACGAGCGAAGGTTAGAGTCAGGGATGTGGGGAAGCCAAGGGGTGCCAGAAATTTCAAGCGAATAAGACAGTTCTTTAAGTAGCCAATCAAAAAGTGGGTCATCCAAAAGTCTCCTAAAAAGAGGATAAAAGTGTCAGATGTCTATTTTGCAGTCCTCCTTAAAATAGAAAATAGCGCAGCCACATTGTCCCACAAGCTTGATAAAAATTCCTTCCATTGCGCAATAATTCTCTGGGGATCTATACTGACCCTGGCAATGTTTAAGTGGAGCTGCTAGCAATTTCATAACAGGCTAAGCAGTTAATGTGGTGTGGCAAGCTCACAGTGCACTTCCTCACTGGTCCTCATCCCCATCTTCACACGAGATTCAATATCAACTCAGAGGGTTAAAGATAGTTCCAAACGAAGGCCACCTCTGCTTCCGTTCACGAGCAATTCATTCTCACCACAGGCCCCACAGCCCTCACTGTAACACTCTCTGACATACCCCACACCTCACACTCCAACGTGCTGATATATCCTACACCCCTCACTGTAACACTCTCTGATATACCCCACAGTCCTCACCGTAACACTCACTGATATACCCCATACTCCTCACCGTAACACTCACTGATATACCCCACACCCCTCACTGTAACACTCACTGATATACCCCATACTCCTCACTGTAACACTCACTGATAAACCCCACAGCCCTCACTGTAACACTCTGATATACCCCACACCTCACACTCCAACACGCTGATATACCCCACACCCCTCACTATAACACTCTCTGCTATATCCCACAGTCCTCACTGTAGCACTCTGATACACTCCACACCTCACACTCCAACACGCTGATATATCCCACAGCCCTCACTGTAACACTCTCTGACATACCCAACAGCCCACACTCCAACACGCTGATATACCCCACACCCCTCACTGTAACACTCCCTGATATATCCCACACCCCTCACTGTAACACTCTGATATACCCCACACCCCACACTCCAACACGCTGATATACCCCACAGCCCTCACTGTAACACTCTGTTGTATCCCAATTCCTCGCTGTAACACTGTAATACACCCCTCACTGTAACACTCTGTTGTATCCCACTTCCTCGCTGTAACACTGTAACACACCCCTCACTGTAACACTCTGTTGTATCCCAATTCCTCGCTGTAACACTGTAATACACCCCTCACTGTAACACTCTGAGAAACTCTGGACTCGATTGGTTTGGAAAGTGGTAATTTCTGTGGATACCACACTGAGCTTTCCCATGATGCACTACTTTAGCTGCGGGTTTGACTTGATCTGTGCTCCTCCCTTCCTAAAGCCTGGTGTTCCACAGGCTGGTCACTATTGTCCCTTAGCTGGTCCATATGGATTAAATTAGTCTCTGCTGTCCAGGTTTACCTGTCATCTGGATTCCCTCCTCTGTAACTGCTTCTGGCCTTTCTTTGCCAAACCTTTGCATTGGCATAGCACCTGCTAGATCAGAACACATCTGGATGAATGGTATTCACAGTTGAGTCTGAATTATGGGTCGCTAAATGTTCTCAACCCAGAATTTTCTACTTTATCACTGTACTCAATCAGCTGATGGAGTGTGTCTAACCTTCTGTGCATGGGTGTCCATTCATGTGGGGTCTATGTTTGCTTACATACTCGTGTGCATCTATGCGCGTATGTGTGTGAATACATGTATGTACCTGCACTAGTATGCCAGAAACTGGAGGGGTGCTCTCCCTCTCTCTCTCCTCCCACCTCACCCTGACACAAAATAAATTTACGTGCTTTACCCTATTCCCAATATGATCAATATAGTATACTATGTTGGGTTTAGAATTTGCAAAGAAAAGCTTCAACCAGGATGCTTTAATAAATGTCAAAATAATTAATCCATTATGAAAATAGGATTAATTACAACTAAAATATAAAATATAAAAACACTAACCAGCCACTTGAAATAGGAAAGTAAATATTTATCCTTCTGCGTTCAAGGAAAAGCACTCTTTCTCTGCATTTTGGATGAAAAGAAACACTTCGGCCAATATCTGTTAGCTCTTGAAGGGAATAAAAATATATGAAAATTTCAAGATGGCTTTCAAATAGCATGTTGGCACAGGTAGCAGGGTGTTACTGACAACAGACAACTATTACTTGGACCTCTGCAGATACTGTGCAGTTTGGAATCATCACATACATCATCGACTTTCAGAGGAGAACAGCCAAGACAGTTTTTCATGTTTCACACTGGACTCTTCAAAAGGTTTTTCTCAGAGAGATAGAGCTGGGTTCCATCTTCCTTTCAGAATGTGGTACTTCAATCGAATCCCAAACAAAATCCAGAAAAAATGCCGTAAGCCCAGGCATGAGATTTCCAGCGAACAAGCCCTAAGCAACGCCATGTGACTTCTCCGAAGTGTCTTTACAAAAAGAATACCCAATGACTCTTTCAAAAAAAGGGATGTGGAGGAGCTGGTGTGGGACTGGGTTGGACAAAGTCAGAAGTCACATGACACCAGGTTATAGTTGAACAGGTTTATTTGAAATCACAAGCTTTCGCAGCGCAGCCCCTTCATCAGGTCAAGCGAGACAGAAGCACGCAGAACTTAGGGCAGACAGATCAAAAGATCATATGAATGGTGTGAGGGCAGGGTTGAAGAATAAGTCTCTGCAGGTGATCTGAAGTGTTAGACTGTGTGAATAAAGTGTCAACAGTGGAATAACAAGTGAAGAGATGATCCATAATCTGATCAAATGAGGTAGGGAGATAATTACAAAATATTAAAAATAAGGTGATACTGGAAACAAAATAAATGGCTGCAATAGCATGATAAGTACAAGAGCTGCCCTCATGTCTCGGTTAGACCCTCAGCATGTTACTGCTATACCGATGTGTATTGACCTGGCGATAACGCAGTCCGACAGCCACCTTCCGGCTGAACAGCCAGACCGGGACTCAGACAAAGCCAAGGACAGCTGGAGAAAATGGATGGGTCTGCATATTTGGCAGCGGTCAGCATTGCTGAGGAGTTGGAACCAAAGTGGACAGGGAAACAAGTAAATCCCTGGTGAATGTCACTGCGCAATCAGCAGTTTTCCAGCAACAGCAATGGTGATGAGATGTCTTTGATTTAATTACATCCCCAGTAGCTCAATTACTAAAGCTTGCAAATTGGGAACTGTGAATCCGATATATATAAACGGATCAATTAATGTCACTTTCCACAAACACAACCATTTTCAGTGCCTGGGCACCCCCAGGAGATCACTAACCCTTAGATTATAGATTGGAAGGCTTCCGTTCTTTTATTGTTATTTGGAGGAATCTAAAATACTAGGATAAGCATAAAATCAAGCCAAACCAAGCAAAAACAATAAGGAAAATATTCCAAGATAATAAAATGTGAGGCTGGATGAACACAGCAGGCCAAGCAGCATCTCAGGAGCACAAAAGCTGACGTTTCGGGCCTAGACCCTTCATCAGAGAGGGGGATGGGGAGAGGGAACTGGAATAAATAGGGAGAGAGGGGGAGGCGGACCGAAGATGGAGAGTAAAGAAGATAGGTGGAGAGAGTATAGGTGTGGAGGTAGGGAGGGGATAGGTCAGTCCAGGGAAGACGGACAGGTCAAGGAGGTGGGATGAGGTTAGTAGGTAGCTGGGGGTGCGGCTTGGGGTGGGAGGAAGGGATGGGTGAGAGGAAGAACTGGTTAGGGAGGCAGATCTGTCCTGAGGCCCCACCTCTTACAACTTTCACATCACTGGAGAGGATAGCCAGACTGCCTCCAACAGGTCAATGCACTGCACGGGGCTATCGGTCTAGATTTACTGTTCCATGCCCCGAGGGATGCTGAGGGGAATAGCCATGACCTTTCTCTTGCTCAGTTAGCAGGGAACTGGCGTTAACCCCGGCAGGTCTCTATGGGTGGGAGAAGCAGTGGAGTTAGCACTGTCAGGTCTCTCTGACAGTGAGCAGGGGAGTGGCATTGACCCTGTAAGGTCTCAGAACAACAGGGTGAAATCCATGGGTTCTGTTTTTGGGGTTGGATGGGTGACGTGTACATAGCTCCCTTCCATATTTTCTTTTCTGTATTTAACCCTTTGGTGATAGAGATCAAAGCCTATACACAACCTTCAATCCCGTGCTCTCTGTCCCGCGCTGGTACCTGGTTAAACAACCTCAACTTTAAAATCCTCGCCCTTGTTTTCATAGTTTTGTGTCTCCTACAGTTCCTCACAAAGCCTCAGTTCTGGCGTCTATAACACTTGTCTGTAATTGCTCCTCATTGGCAGTCCTGCCTTTAGTTGAATGGGCTCAATTCTTTACCAAAGCTCAAATTGAAACCTTAACTCTATTTCGATCTCCTGCATTTCTCCAGCACTTTGTGTTTGTCTTGGAATTCCAGCAGCTGCAGTATTTTGCTTTCCTGTCATTCCTAAAACCTACCCTTCCAGCAATGGTTTTGATAACTGCCCTGATATCTCTGTCTCGGTGGGGGTTAGGTGCCACAATTTGTGATACAAAGCTCCCGTGAAATGTCTCGGGACGTGTTAACGGATACTATGTGTTACATAAATGCTCCTTCATGTTGTTCTGTCTTTTTGGCTCCCACTATGAGGTTCGCCAGCTGTAGTCTTGCTCAATTGGAAATTTTGTCCCAGACTATCAGCAATTTCTTAGCTGCCCTTTTTGGAGTTAACTGCTGAGATGGTGCTCTAACTGATGGGATTCTGGCAATGCTGTGTCACACATCAGTACGAATAGCACTGAGATTCAGAAGAATAAGCATCAATTTGAGGCTAGAACCATGAAATCAATGCTTTTGTCGCCTGTGGTACTGAATTTTACAGATCGTGTGGCGCTACCCCATCTTGTGATGAGATATTGCACAGAACTATAAAGAATATTCAGCTCAGAATCAGGACATTCAGCCCCACTAGTCCGTACAAATGTTTGCGCTCCATGTACAGTCCACCCTCGGGTGCCTGTCTGTGTGGAATTTACACATTTTCCTGGTGTTTGCGTGGGTTTCCTCTGGGTGCTCTGGTTTCCTCACACAGTCCAAAGATGTGCAGGCTGGGTGGATTAGCCAATGGAAATGCAGGGTTACAGGGATAGGGTGGGATGATGTTTGGAGGGTCAGCCTGGATTCAATACGCCAAATGGCCTGCTTCCATAGTGTAAGGATACTATGATTCTCTGTAAATTTTCTTTTGAAAAGATCTGATCCATTCATCCATCTGGCTCCTCTGCTATACAGTAAGCAAACACAGAAAACAAAATTACATGTAAAATGCCTTACCTGTGATCAGTTGTTATTCAATTCCACTATTTTCCTCTCTGATGGTCATTTCATCATTATTTTTGTCAGCCTGCCACTTTAAAAGTGTCAGCATCGCTTACTGGTGTAACTATAAAAAACAGAGGAACTGAAAAAAAGAAACTAAGAAAACACTGCACTACAGTGTAGAGTTGGACAATACCTGCCGGAAACATGGTTACCTGGAGCCGTTATCTCTATCGAGGTGATACTTTGGAAGCTCACCACATACCTTCTCAAGGGCAACTGGGGATGGGCAATAAATGCTGGCCCAGCGAATGATGCCTATGCCCCCTGAGTCAGTAAATAAAAAAAACTCGAAAAAGGAATGGAGGACATACTCTATCTGCTAAAACTGACACTGCAGCAAATGTAACTATCCTCCCTTTAACTATCTTACATGTGGAACTGTTCAAACACAATAAGGTAAATGCTTACAAGGGATCCAACATCCTATGCATTGGCACTGTCCATCTTAAATAGTATTACCGGTCCCTGGGATGGACACCTGTGACATTTGATATCAGGTGAACATTCCATCAGCGGTTGACCATCTCACACAAATCTACAGGTTATTTCCATCCACAAGGTGACAGATTTGTCGGGCACAGCACCCAAGGATTCCAGGATTCCACATCGATCTTGTTCATTCCAGTCCCTAGCTGAGCTAAGCAGACTCCGAAGGAGACGATGAGCAGCAGCAAAGGCTGGAAAAGGTCGTCATCAACTGGTGATGAACTGAATGCTCATCCAGCGGGTGTCCTAGCTATTCCTGTTGGTCATTCAGTGACGTATGTGTAAGCACACAGATAGTAGCAGTGGACCCTCCAGGCTGCTCAGCCATTCCATACAATCATTAAAAGGAACTTCAAATCCACATTCCCACCACCCATGGTAAAAACGCGTCCCTGCTTAACAGCAATCTATCCCCCTCTGCCTCAGCCATATTGAAGGCTACAGCTCAGATTAGATGAACGTGTTCAGGGTTGTATCACTCTATGTCTCTGCTCCCATCACATTTTCAGGAAGGGGAGACTCGTGACCCTCTGAGAGAAAAATAATGTCGCATCATTTCTGTTTGAAAGTGACGACAGCTGATTGTGAAACAGTGACTCTTCATTCCAGATTCTTCCATAAGTGGAAGCATCCTCTCCATGCCCGCTCTTTCAAGACCCTCAGGATCTTATATATATTACAATCAATCACTTTTGCTCTTCTCAACTTCAGAAAATACAAACCTAACACACCCAACGTCTCCTCATTTGACATGCACATTCTAAGTAAAGAGATAACAAGGTGTAGAGCTTGAGGAACACAGCGGGCCAAGCAGCATCAGAAATTTCTGAAGAAGGGTCTAGGCCCAAAACGTCAGCTTTCCTGCTCCTCTGACGCTGCTTGGCCTGTTGTGTTCATCCAGTTCCACACCTTGTTATCTCAGATTCTCCAGCATTGGCAGTTCCTACTATCTCTCTCTCTCCCATTCTAAGTAAAACTTCCCTGAACTGCCTCCAAAGCATTTACATCCTTCCTTAATGAAGTTGACAATTATAGTGCTCAGTCCTCCGGATGCAGCTTTACTGAATCGAAGCCTCCTTACTTTTGTATTCAGTTCCCCTTGCCAGAATTGATGCCACTTTAAAGTTATCCTGATTACTTGTTGTACCTGCATACCGATGTTTTCCAATTTGTACACAAGGGCACCTGGATCCCTCTGCAGCTCAGAGCTGTGTAGTCCCTCACCACCTAGATAATAGGCTTCCATCTGTTAATGCTTCCTGCCAAAGTGGGCATTACCCATATTATTGTCCATTGAGCACATCTTTATCCACACCCACCTAATACCATCAACATCCACTCCATTCACCGTGAATGCACAGTGTGTGACAGCTACCAGACGCTGTGCAGCAACTCAGTAAAGTTCCTTTGATGGCACCTTCCAAACCCACAACCTCTACCACCCAGAAACCACACAGCACCCTGACTTAGAATGACACGGCTGTCAGAAACACCGTCACTGGGTCAAAATTCTGGAACTCTCTTCCTAACAGCACTGCGAGTGTTTCTGCAGACCCCAGACTGCAGCAGTTCAAGAAGGCAACTTGCCACGTTCTCCTGAGCTACTGGGAGTGGGCAAGAAATGCAGACCTTGCCAGTGTCTCGGCTGATGGAGAATGAATCATCTTAAACAAAAACAAAGTTGCTGGAAAAGCTCAGCAGGTCTGGCAGCATCTGCGGAGGAGAAAAAAAGAGTTAATGTTTCGGGTCCGGTGACCCTTCCTCAGACCCCTTCTAAGGAAGGGTCACTGGACCCGAAACGTTAATTCTGTTTTCTCCTCCACAGATGCTGCCAGACCTGCTGAGCTTTTCCAGCAACTTTGTTTTAGTTCCTGATTTACAGCATCCACAGTTCTTTTGGTTTTGAACGATCTTACACACCTAACGTAGAGAGACGGATGTCGTTGCATTTTTAGATTAGTTGGCCAAGTCATTTCAGTCTGATTCAGAATGAAGCAAACAGCATGAATTAATCTTCATGCTAGCTGTGCCTTCTCACGGAGCCCACGCTTACGAACTGATGCCCTCAACTTCTATAAGCAATTGTTTTTCCCTAATGAAGAGAGATGCCAATTGACCCTTGGGGACGACAGCTAATTATCCAGCTATATATTTGTACTCATGTGTGTAGATATTCCCTTATAATCACTTAGAGCTGTCAGTGCAATATATTTGCCATTTATTGAATTTTCCTGAGCATTTACTGCTTCATCTCAAACATTGAGAGTACAATTAAAATTGTCCTGGCTCAACCTCTGGCCTGGGCATTGATTTCCTATTTTGGGTTCCACCGTGCATCATGTCATTGGATGCAGATCATTTCTGCTTGACTCTGACTTTATTGCAGATTCATCAGCTGATTCAGATCACAAAGTGCTTCTCTGCACAGATGCCTCTAATTGAACTGCCCACAAAGTCAGCCCTGATCCTTAATCAAGTCCCTGCGTCCATTGTCTATAATCCCTCCTGTTGAGAGACTGCAGGCATCGATAAATCACATCAGGTTCCAACTTAGTGATCGATACCTACCTCCACAGTTCCCTCCAACCCCTCCCAACCCCCACCCCAGTCCCATCTCCTTCTCTCTCCTAATCCTCCATGCCCCTGTTCACCTGACAATGTAATCAATTCTTAAGGAAGGATGCTGACAGGGCCAGCAATGTAAATGAGGAGAAGAGGCCCACTCCATTAATCCTGCTGTATGGATCAGCATCTGTCAGCACGATAACGAAGGGTGTTGGAAATAGACCCACGAGACCAGTCCATTACTTTATCTCTCAACAATTAGGATTCCCCATCTTTTCTTCGCTCCATTAACTCAAAAAGTTCAGAAACAACTGGGAGACGAGACCTGTAATAATAAAGCTTTGACCTTAACTGTCAAACACAGAGAAACTGTGAACGTTCTCGCTCTGAGCAGGTACACTTACTGAAGCGTCCTGGCTCGGTAGAGGCTCTCGGGGTTAGACAGTGATGAGTTCAAGTTCACATCCAAAGTCTTGAGTTCCCAATCCAGCTGACCCCTCCGACTGCCAGAGCCGAGAGAGTGTTCAACCTCGGAGGTGCCAACTTTTGGCTGAAAGTGTGAACTCAGGCCTTCTCAAAATGAAAGGCTAAATCTGCCCAGGGATGTTTCAGAGTGACTGAACTAATTCAGAAAGGACCACCATTACACATAAACAACTTGGATCTTGAAGCTGAGGAAAAGTATAAGCTTTATTAGTTTTGCTGTTTGACAGTCACTCACCAACCCCTGGGCCTCCATGTATCACATGACACATGTTGTAATGGGGCCTTTAAAAACAGGCATTGTCGTGCATTTCTTAATGACAATCAAACACAAGAAAACGGATCAAACTATTGCTCCCAACTGGATAAATACTCAGCATTGATCAATAAGCTTTGAAATTCACCAGCACAGACTGCCCAAAAGGAATTCTTTCCCACCCCTGAGATTTCCGCATTTTGCATCTTCATTTAGCTGGCCCACACTCTGACCTCTGACCTCTGACAGTGTGTCAGGGATTGGCTTATTCAGCTACCAATCAAACAAAAACTACTTGGCGTCTGTATGTTTAAAATGCCCCTAAGCGCTTCATGGCTGGATGTGAAGCAGAATTTGACGCTGAAGGACCCAACGTGATAGCAGGGCACGCCAAACAGGTGTGTTTTATGGAGGATCAGAAAGGAAGAGAGAGAGGCGGAGAGGGTTAACGAGGGACTTACAGAATTTAGGCCAGGATGGGGGGAAGCAAAGTTTGCAGGGGATTGTAAAGCCAGAGGAAAGCACCCCAGCACAATCTGTAACCTCACGGCCAAACATATCCCTGACTCAACCATTACCAACAAGCCAGGGGATAAATCAATGGGCCAGCACCAGACACACCCAAAAGTTAATTGTCAACGCAGTAAAGCTACAAGACAGGAAGATGTGCATCATCCAGTCTCAAGATTACTACGACGTAGAAGGACAAGGGCTGCAGATACATGGGAACATCTCCCCTTGCAAGTTCTCCTCCAAGACACTCACCATCCTGACTTGGAAATATATCGCCGTTCCTTCACTGCTGCTGGGTCAAAATCCTGGAATTCCCTCCCTAAGGGCATTGTAGATCTTGATTGATTATTTCTATTGTCCCATGTACCGAAATACAGTGAAAAGCTTTGTTTACGAGCAGTACAGGCAGATCACAGCAAGCAAAGGATGTGCAGATCAAAAAGACTTAGGGACACACAGGCTACGTTATTTGAGGTTAGAATCCATTCAACCGTCCGATAGCAGCTGGAAAGAAGCTGTTCCTGAACCTACATGTGCGTGTGTTCAGGTTTCTGTATCTTCTACCTGATGGATGATCATTACCAGGGTGCGATGGGACTTTGATGATGTTGGTCGCCTTTCTGAAGCAGCGAGCTGTGTAAGTAGAGTCCATGGATGGAAGGTTGGCTTCAGTGCTGGTCAGGGTTGTGCACAACATCTTCTGTAGTTTCTTACAGTCCTGGGCAGAGCAGTTGCTGTACCAGACCATTATGCACCCGGACAGTTTGCTTTCAATGGTGCATCTGTAGAAGTTGGTGATGGACCTTATGGACATGCCGAATTTCCTGAGCTGCCTGAGGAAGAAGAGGTATTGTTGTGCTTTCTTGGATGCCTACCTGCAGCAGTTCAAGAAGGCAGCTCATCAACACCCTCTCAAGGGCAGCTCGGGATGAGCAGTAAATGCTGACCCAGCCAGAGACACTCTAGTCCCAGAAATTAACTGTAAAAACTCTGATTCCCAACAAACCTGATGCTAGATATTAAAGGAATTTAAAATTGAGTCAATATTTTGGAGAAGCATTTAAAAATCATTATGAAAATGTCCAAAATTACTCATTCTTAAAATGGAAGTTTATGCTCCTTGGACTGTGATCAATACATGAGTGTCTAGGTTTCTGCTGAGACTGACAGGAAAGAAATCAATGGAAAACCAGATTTGAAGTACCTCATGGAATTGGAGCTCTCCCCTCTCAATGCAAAGTATGGAGTTTATATTATTCTGACCTTCTTCACTCTGCAAGGACCTTAACAACATGTTTTATATCCAGAGTGGTCAAGAAACATTTTAAATGTCCCTGGGTAAGAATCTAACCCCTGACTTTGTTCTCATTTGTCAGAAGCAGCGTAGAAGCACAAACTAAAACTTAATCCTGAACCTTACAATATCACCTTCGAGACAAAACATTCATCTTCTATTTAGGGGCAACACGGTTTCTCAGTGTTTAGCACTGCAGCCTCACAGCACCAGGGACCTGGGTTCGATTCCAGCCTTGGGCAACTGCCTGTGTGGAGTTTGCACATTCTCCCTGTGTCTGCGTGGGTTTCCTCTGGGTGCTCCAATTTCCTCCTACAGCCCAAAGATGTGCAGGCTAGGTGGATCGGCCATGTTAAGTTGCCCATAGTGTTCAGGGGTGTGTGGGTTATAGGGGGATGGGTCTGGGTCAGATGCTTCAAGGGGCAATGTGGACTTGTTGGGCCGAAGTCCAATCTAATCTAAAAATGTTAAGAATGGGAGGTAGCTATGCAGCTCCTTGAATCCAGTTCACAGTTCACTTCGATCACAGCTGATCTGTGTCTCCTCAACTCACTCTGTTGCGAAAGTGCTGTTGTACTGCAGTGGAGGTGTCCCTACCTCTAAGCCAGGGGTTCACGTCCCACCTGCTCCAGAGTTTGTATCATAACATCCCTGGACAGGCTGGTTTAAAAATGCCTCTGCCTGGCTCCTTAGCCCCTGCCTGGTAAATGCCCAACATTCTCAGTTTTGGCATTCCCAATGGATGCCTGGCATGAATGGTGTTAGGGTGGGGGAATAGGCTGTGGGTGTAGCAAAAGATTCCACATTTCCACCATCCTACACAGGACAAAATGCTTCCTGTCATCACTTAACACAAGTGATAAGGTTATACCTCTCTATTGAAGAAACCTTCATTAGAAAAAACACAGGATATATAACATTGAAACAGGCAGCTCAGAGAATGATGCCTTTTTTAAAAATCAAGCTGGTCAGAGATATTATTACACATCTCCGATTCAGGTGGGAATAGATCCCAGGTCTCCTTTTTCAGAGGTGCGGATGCTACCACTACACCACAAGATCGGTCAATTTCCGAGGATGGCAATATCATCAGAGAGAGTTGGCAGCTGGATGAACAGCTATTTAATCATTCTTGGGGCAGCTGATGCAACAGTTATTGAGAATAAAGTATCAAAATGTTCACTTATCTGCCTGTGAAATGGGTGGTAATGAAAGTGACTGAACACGATGGAGCAGATACTAACAGGTCATTGGAAACTCAGGTAATTTCAGTGTTGGTGTAATATGGGCACTATTACTGGGTGGAGAGGGGAGTTAGTTAGGGGGTGGCAGGGCTCGGAGCATGAGGCCTATAGTACCCACCTCCAGTGAAGTGCACTAGCAATGCCATCAGAGAGCACACTCGCCTCACAGTTTGTGGGATTTGTCTGGAATTGACAAGATCAACGACCCAAGAAGTTTATGATCCTTGGGGATGGTGCCTGGGGATGAAGGTGTTCCTTGTAGGAATTTGGAAAGGAGTTCATTTAAAGAAGAATACAGGAGATCCAAACCTCCGAAATTACTCCGGTAATACATGCCAGCCCTGTTACCTTTCTGTAAAGACCATTAGTAAAGCAGTCACGTCATTATAAAACTTCAACAAGGTTCCCGCTCACTTTTACAGATGCCAGCCTTTTATTTCCAAATTCATCTGAACCACAATCAACCTGCCATCGTGGGATTGGAGCACACACTCTCTGCAACTTTATCCCATGCTTTTGGATTTCCAGTCTAATAAGATCCACGACTCAGCTATATAAGGTTCATAGTTCCTTGGAAGTAGGGTCACAGGTAAACAGGAGGGTGAAGAAGGCGTTTGGTATGTTTGCCTTTATTGGTCAGTGCGCTGAGCATGGGAGTCGGGGGGGGGGGTCATGTTGCAGCAGGACATTGGCTCTGCCAGTTTTGGAATAATGCATTCAATTCAATTCAAATTGTAAGGTACAGGATTAACTTATAGTTTGTGCTTCTACGCTGCTTCTGACAAATGAGAACAAAGAGGTTAGATTCTTACCCAAGGACATTTAAAATGTTTCTTGACTGTCCAGATATAAAACATGTTGTTAAGGTCTTTGCAGAGAGAAGTACGTCAGAATGACATAAACTCTGTACTTTGCATTGAGAGGGGAGAGCTCCAATTCTATGAGGTACTTCACATTTGGTTTTTCATCGATTTCCCTCCTGTCAGTCTCAGCAGAATTTGTCACTATAGGAAGGGTGTTGTGAAACTTGAAAGGGCTCAGAAAAGATTTGCAAGAATTTTGCCTGGGTCTGGAGGGTTTGAGCTCCAGGGAGAGGCTGAATAGGTTGGGGCTATATTCCCTGGAGCATTGGAGGCTGAGGGGTGACCGATAGAGGCTTATAAAATCATGAGGGGCATGGTTAGGGTAAATAGATAAGGAATCTTCCCTGGGGTTGGGGAGTCAAAAACTAGAGGGCATAGGTTAAAGGTGAGAGGGGAACGATTTAAAAGGGACCAAAGGGGCAACTTCTTCACCCTGAGGGTGGTGTGTGTAAGGAATGAGCTGCCAGGGGAAGTGGTACAATTGCAAAATTTAAAGGGCATCTCGATGGGTATATTAATAGGAAGGACATAGAGGGATACGGGCCAAATGCTGGCAGATGGGACTAGATTAATTTCAGATACCTGTTCAGCACGGAGGAGTTGGACAAAATGGTCTGTTTCTGTGATGTGCAACTCTATGACTGTGTACAAATGATTGAGCATTATTCGAGAATTAATGTTCAGGTGTCAATTTTAACTTTGTGTCTTGTTTTTCTGACCCATGGTTATACTGTGTATAGCCGTAGTGTAAGTGATAATGGGAACTGCAGATGCTGGAGAATCCGAGATAACAAAGGGTGGAGCTGGATGAACACAGCAGGCCAAGCAGCATCTCAGGAGCACAAAAGCTGACGTTTCGGGCCTAGGCCCTTCATCAGAGAGGAGTGTAACTCTTTTTTAATCATTTCTCTGTTCTGTAACTGAGTGTTGTAGCGAGGTACTCTGTGCCTAAGATGGTGCTGTTCATGGTGATTTATAAACTTTTCACTGTACTTATTTGAGTACATGTGAGAATGAAACTACCTCATTCCAATTTTTGTCATTTGAAAATATTTTAAGCTCTTAAATGTGAGTATCCATTTGCCGATAGCTCAGATAGTGAACATTTTACTTTTCCTTCCTTAGCTTCGACCCAAAGCTAAAATATTTCCTCCCTCTCCCATGTCACCCAAGAAGCTCAACACTATCCAGAACAAAGCAGCTCAATTGACTAGCTCCGGGTTCACCAGTTTAGATCTTCACTCCCTCCCCCATCAGCACAGTACCATGTCTAACAACATGTTACAGATCTGAATCTGAAGGACAAGGGCAGCAGTTACATGGGAACACCACCCCCTGCAAGTTCCCCTCCGAGCCACTCACCATCCCGACTTGGAGTCGCTGGGACGGAATCCTGGAATTCCCTCCCTAAGGGACATTGTGGGTCGACCCACAGCACATGGACTGCAGCGTTTCAAGAAGGCAGCTCACCCCCACCTTCTCAAGGGGCAACAAGGGATGGGCAATAAATGTTGGTGACACAGCATTTGGTTGACAAATAAAAGGAATGCTCTTCAGGCCAATTTTGAAAAGCTGCCTCATGACATTGACACTTGCGCTGTTTTGTCAGTCTTCAAGGCTTGGAGAGCTCATTAAAACACAGAACTGAAACTGGTGTGTCTCTAGGCTGGCTCAGAATGCGAAACAAAGTGACGGCCAGGGAACAGAAAATCAATCTTTCTTTTTGCCAGATGAGAATGTTCCAACATTTAAAAACAGGCAATTTATTTTGCATGCTTGTGAGTGTGCGTGTGTGTGTGTGTGTGTGTGTGTGTGTGTGTGTGTGTGTGTGTGTGTGTGTGTGTGTGTGTGTGTGTGTATGTGTGTGTGTGTGCGTGTGTGTGTGTGCATGTGTGTGTGTGCGTGTGTGTGTGTGCGTGTGTGTGTGTGTGAGTGTGTATGTGTGAGTGTGTTGAATTAGAGTTGCATTGAAGTAGCACGCATAATTTAGCACAGCCCCTCACGATACTTGGTAGGAATGTTACAGGAACACAGAAGTGTAGAAAACAGGTGCAGGAGTACACCATTCAGCGCTCCGAGCTTGCTCCACCATTCAATAAGATCGTGATTGACGATATATTGCAGTCTCCCGTTCCTGCATTCTCCCCATATGCTTTGATCCCTTTAGCCCCGAGAGTTATGACTAACTCCTTTTGAAAACATTCGAATTTTTAAACTTAATTGCTTTCTGTGGTAGAGAATTCCACAGGCTCACCACTCTCTTGGTGAAGACATTTCTCCTCACAAATGGCCGACTCCATAGCCCTAACTCCTGGATCTGGATCCACCAGTCACCGGGAAAATCCTTCCAGTATTTATCATGTCTCACCCTGTTAAGATTTAGTATGTTTCTATCACATCCCCCCTCATTCATCTAAACACCAGTGAATATAATCCTACCCTATCGACTCTCCCTTCAGGCCTGAAATCACAGGAATCAATCTTCACTGCATTCCCTCCATCGCCAGGACATCCCTCCTCAGATATGGAGACCAGAACGACACACTATATTCCAGAAGTGGTCTCACCAGGACAGTGTCAGGCAACACCTCACACTCAGTCATTTCAAAAACCACCAGGGCAGATAACCACCAGGGCGGATAACCACCAGGGCAGATAAACACCAGGGCGGATAACCACCAGGGCGGATAACCACCAGGGCGGATAACCACCAGGGCAGATAAACACCAGGGCAGATAAACACCAGGGCGGATAACCACCAGGGCAGATAAACACCAGGGCGGATAACCACCAGGGCGGATAACCACCAGGGCGGATAACCACCAGGGCAGATAAACACCAGGGCAGATAAACACCAGGGCGGATAACCACCAGGGCGGATAACCACCAGGGCAGATAAACACCAGGGCGGATAACCACCAGGGCAGATAACCACCAGGGCAGATAACCACCAGGGCGGATAACCACCAGGGCGGATAACCACCAGGGCAGATAACCACCAGGGCAGATAAACACCAGGGCGGATAACCACCAGGGCGGATAACCACCAGGGCAGATAAACACCAGGGCGGATAACCACCAGGGCGGATAACCACCAGGGCAGATAAACACCAGGGCGGATAACCACCAGGGCAGATAACCACCAGGGCAGATAAACACCAGGGCAGATAACCACCAGGGCGGATAAACACCAGGGCGGATAACCACCAGGGCAGATAACCACCAGGGCAGATAAACACCAGGGCGGATAACCACCAGGGCGGATAACCACCAGGGCAGATAAACACCAGGGCGGATAACCACCAGGGCAGATAACCACCAGGGCAGATAACCACCAGGGCAGATAAACACCAGGGCAGATAAACACCAGGGCAAATAACCACCAGGGCGGATAACCACCAGGGCAGATAACCACCAGGGCAGATAAACACCAGGGCGGATAACCACTTGGGCGGATAACCACCAGGGCGGATAACCACTTGGGCGGATAACCACCAGGGCGGATAACCACTTGGGCGGATAACCACCAGGGCGGATAGCCACTTGGGCGGATAACCACCAGGGCAGATAGCCACTGGGGCAGATAACCACTGGGGCAGATAACCACCAGGGCAGATAACCACCAGGGCGGATAGCCACTGGGGCAGATAACCACTGGGGCAGATAACCACTGGGGCAGATAACCACCAGGGCGGATAACCACCAAACACTCCACAACCGCCCTGCGAATTCAGTGAGCAGCTCAGCTCTCCCTGCTGACCAGTCTGGTTAAAAAGAAATCAAATGACACCGAAAGCTTCCTGGGGAACAACAAACATTACGTGCGACAGAAGGTCAAATGAGTAAGTGCCTTCTGGCTTTGCTGCATAAGGCCTGTGTGCCAGTTTTCTGCAGTTAGAGAGCAGAGGGATTTTGAACATTAAAACAAATAGCTGATTTGGTATGATGTAGCCGCCATTTCTCGATTTGCGAGAGCTGAGTGATTCTGGAGGACCCCCCTGGCTTGGGAAAGTTAAAATAAAAATGTAGATGGCTTCATCTCTGAGTTTATTGCCTGCATGGAGTGAATCATTGATGTGGCAGATGGCATTGTAAGGTCATATTCTGGGTGAGCGGGAGAGCGGGAGTTCAGTCCATCTGCTGGCATTTCATCCCAACTGCTGCACAATGATTTGCACAATATTAATGGTGTGTCAGAGGTTTCGATCAGGAGGAAGGAATGGATCCAGGTACAAACCTCTCTGTACTTAACCCCCTCGGTGAAAAATAATCTGTAAAGTGCCAGCCCCCTCCAAAGCCCAGATATTTATCCATTTCCCCTTTCTATAACATGAGGCACAGCTCCATTTTCCTTTCCGTACCCCAATCACTGCTCACTGTCACCCCATCACCAAATCCTCTCCTTTCTGTGGCACTGCTTAGAATAAAGGATTAATACTCAGATATGTCACCTGTAATGAGAGGGGTCAGAGGGACGGCAGAGTTTGGAGAGAGGGGGTCCTGTATTCACCCTTATGTTCAGCTGAAGAGTGTAAATAATTACCAGAATGTTGATGAAAAGGTAGAGTCCAGACTGAGTGGGCATTTCAGATCTTTACCGGAGGAAACGGAACGCATCAGTGTGAAACCAGACTGCTCTGATACAATTAATCAGCTCTCTTAGACCAAAGAGATTGGCAGAAATTATTCCCATTGGCTGAAGGGTCGAGAAACAGGGGATATCAGTACATAGTGATCGATAAAAGAACTAAAAGAGGCAAATAATTTTGTGTGTAGCAACTGTCCAGGCTCTGAAGTTTGCAAGGCAGAAACAATTGTGGTTTCCTCCAACAGCAATGGATCATACCCAGAAGGGAAAAGGTTTCAAGCCTACCAGGAAAAGGCCAGATCTCACAGAAAGTCAACATGGCCATGAGGGAATGAATGGCCTCTTCCCGTGCTGTACCATTCTACCATCCCACCCCTCTCCCAGACATACCGCGGCCTTCATACCAGGCACAAACAGTGGTGCAGAGAGGGCGGGCCTGAGGTGATCTTTAATTGAATGCTAGATAATAAAGTGTGGAGCTGGATGAACACAGCAGGCCCAGCAGCATCTCAGGAGCACAAAAGCTGACGTTTTTGGCCTAGACCCTTCATCAGAGAGGGGGATGGGGAGAGGGTTCTGGAATAAATAGGGAGAGAGGGGGAGGCGGACCGAAGATGGAGAGAAAAGAAGATAGGTGGAGAGGAGAGTATAGGTGTGGAGGTAGGGAGGGGATAGGTCAGTCCAGGGAAGACGGACAGGTCAAGGAGGCGGGATGAGGTTAGTAGGTAGGAAATGGAGGTGCGGCTTGGGTTGGGAGGAAGGGATGGGTGAGAGGAAGAACAGGTTAGGGAGGCAGAGACAGGCTGGATTGGTTTTGGGATGCAGTGGGTGGAGGGGACGAGCTGGGCTGGTTGTGTGGTGCAGTGGGGGAAGGGGAGATTTTGAAGCTGGTGAAGTCCACATTGATACCATTGGACTGCAGGGTTCCCAAGCGGAATATGAGTTGCTGTTCTTGCAACCTTCGGGTGGCATCATTGTGGCACTGCAGGAGGCCCAGGATGGACATGACATCTGAGGAATGGGAGGGGGAGTGGAAATGGTTCGCAACTGGGAGGTGCAGTTGTTTATTGCAAACTGAGCGTCAGTGTTCTGCAAAGCGGTCCCCAAGCCTCCGCTTGGTTTCCCCAATGTAGAGGAAGCCACACCGGGTTTTATTGCGAACCGAGCAGAGGTAATTGAATGCTGTTTCTTTATTATTGTCTTTGAGGCAGGGTTTGCACGACCCTCCTTGGAGAGGGTGGGAGGGCTGTGTGTCTGATTCAGAATGGAAGTCCTGCCAATGGAGATTAATAAGAACCGGAGATAATGGGAACTGCAGATGCTGGAGATTCCAAGATAATAAAATGTGAGGCTGGATGAACGCAGCAGGCCAAGCAGCATCTCAGGAGCACTGTGCTCCTGAGATGCTGCTTGGCCTGCTGTGTTCATCCAGCCTCACATTTTATTATCTGAGATTAATAGGAAGTTGCTCAAGCAACAACAAGCAAACACAAACTGTTTTGCCTTGTAGAAGAAGGCGAGAGATTGTCTGAGCAACTAAGGGACAGGAAAGAAACTCATCTATAATTCGGTCTACTTCACGTTCCTGAGGACAACACACGTAGAATCTACAAGTAGCTGTGCGGTTATATTTTAAAGATTTCTGTTTCTCTTTGCACAGGTTTTATTTGTTTAAACTGTGCATCTTTAAGGGCTTTTTATTTGTGCAAGTGGGGACCAACTCGTCCATGCCATCCTGGATAAATCTAGTTCCATTTGCCAGCATCTGGCTCAAGCCCCTCACGTCAGGAAACTATTTTGTGATCCAATCTACTTTTGGATCCTCACCTCCAGGCAACTTTACATTGCCCAAAACTCTGTTGGCTTTCGCCGGAGTCTCACCAAATCCTGAGGATTTCCAGCAGCTACTCTTTAAGTCTCAGTTTCCCAACATGAGCACAGTTTTGTTCTTGTCAACTTTCTCTTGATCTGACTTGGGGTCAAATTTTCTAGAATCAGTTGACACACCTGTCGTGTCCTATGGGATGTTTGAATACAGGAGCAGGCAGCTGGGACTAGTTTAGTTTGGGATTATGTACAGCGTGGACTGGTTGGACCAAAAGGTCTGTTTCGGCACAGTATGGGTCTATTAAAGATGCCATGTAAATGCAAGTTATTGCTAAGAGTCCTTCTTGTACTTTAAAGAACTTACTTGCTTGTATGAAGAACAGTGGGAACACCTAAGGCCATTCAGCCCCCTCAAACCTGTTCTAGAAGTCATGACTGTCTCTGTCTCTCAGATCCTCTTAGTTACTGTACCTCCATGGCCCCACATATTCTTACTTCAGAAAGGCTTCTTGTGAGGAAGGAGTGTAGTTCATTTCTGAATCCTGGGGAGGCTGAGTTGCAGTGAGAGGTTCCTTCTTTTGTCTCAATGCAGTAGAGAGGCAAGTGTGTAGAACTGCTTGTTGACTTTCAGGGGCACAGCTTCCTTCCTCAGTTGGACATAGAATGATAAAGATGCTTTTGTTCCCAGAACACTTGACAGTTCATAATTGTTCATTCAAGCCAGTGATTCATTGGCTTCCAAGTCTCAGGCATTTTCTTATAAAAATATAAAGGTCACTGCTGTGATACTGATAGCCATTTCCAAATCACAAAGAAATGTTCTTTACATTTGGGTCCATACTTGTAACCTGTGAAGCCTGGCCTTCATATTGCTCATGGCCTCAATCTGTGAGAATAGAGAATCCTCTGGGGGCTACAGGCAATCTTCAGCTGGTAATCATCTTTCTCCACAATCCTGTCCCAAACTCTACTACCACCAAGGTCAGCACTCACTCTCGGTAAGGTGAACCCATTACAACATTCACCACTGTTCTCTGCAGTTGGGTCTTTTGAAGATCTGCTTGTTATTTCAATTTCCAGGGAGACCGATGCGGGCCTTGTAAACTCAGAAGCCTCTTCCTCATCACCTTTACCCGATGTGCTGTGAATGTGAAGTAAGAATGTCAATTTCTGCACAGACGCTGCATTAACTTGTCAACTGTATCGAGACCATAGCGAAGGGGAGAGAAGGAAGAAAGGGAAGGCAGCAGGAGAAAGTCCACGCAACTTCTCAAACCTGTCAAATATTCAACAAGGTCATGGCTGATCTTCTATCTCGAATCGTAGAATCCCCACAGTGCACATAGAGGCCATTTGGCCCATCTATATGCACCAACTCTCCAAAGAGCATCCCACCCTATCCCCACAACCCCACATTTGCCATAGTTATGCCTCCTAGCCTGCACACAATGGGGCAATTTAGCTTGGCCAATCCACCTAACCTGCATGTTTTTGGATTCAGCACCAATTCCCCACCCCCATGTGTTATTAATATCTTGAAACCTGTCGCTTTCAGTCTTAAATGAGTGAAATGATTGATCCTTTGGAGGGACGAATCCCATTGGTTCAACACCCAGTCAGTGAAAATATTCCTCCTCATCTCAGTCTAAAATGGGTGATCTCTCAGTCTGAGATTTGTGGGTCCAGGCTCTATCCAACTCCAAACAGGGAAAGCTCCCATCCTGCCTTGACTCTGGTGAGAATTTTGTGTTTTGCTGAGAGGATGAAAGGATGAGATAAAACCGCATGGGGGAAGGATGAGAGGGAGAGGGGAGGAAGTGGGGGAAGGAAACAGAATGGAAGGGAGGAAGGGGAGAGAAGATGAGATGGAGGGAGGGAAAAGTGAGCAGAGTAGAAGCTGGGCAAGAGATGAATGAGGATTGGAGGAAGATTTGATTTGGTTTATTATTGTAGCACGTACCCAGGTGTATTGAAAAGTTTTGTTTTGTGCGCAGCACAGGCAGATCATAACACACAAAGATCATAGATTGAACTGATCAAGGAAAACAGGTCATGGCTGCAAAGAATGTGCGCAAAAAGCAAGATCAACATTAGATCTGAAATTTGAGAGATCCATTCAGCAGGGAAGGAGCTGTTTTTGAACCTGTTGGTATGGGTGTTTAAACGTCTGTATCTTCTGCCTGATGGAAGAGATCAGAAAAGACTATAATCGGGTGGGAAGAGCCTTTGATGATGTTGGCTGCCTTTCCGAAGAAGTGAAAAGTGTAAATGGAGTCAATGGTTGGAAGGATGGACTGAGCTGTGTTCACAACTCTCTATTTTTCTGACAGTCCATGACACAGAAGTTGCCGTTCCAAGCCAGGATGCATCCAGATAGAAAGCATTCTATGGTGCATCTGTAAAAGTTGGTGAGAGTCCTTATGGGCATGCCAAATTTCCTTAGCCTCCTCAGGAAGAAGAAGTGCTGTCATGCTTTCTTGACCATCACATCAACATGGGTGATTCAGGATAGACTGTTGATGATTGTCACACCTAGGAACTTGACACGATTGACCATCCCCATCTCAGCTCCTTTGATGTAGCTAGGGGGGTGCCATCCTCCTTGCTTCCTGAAGTCAGTAATCAACTCTTCAGTTTTACTGTTGTGAAGGGAGAAGTTATCTTTTAACCACACGACCAAGCTCTTTAATTTGTTCCTGCATCCTGTCTTATTATTGTTTGATATCCAGCCTACAACAGTGGTATTGTCAGTGAACTTGCAGATGGAGTTAGGAAGGAATTTGGCCCCACAGTCATGAGGGTGCAGGGAGTACAGTGGGGTGCTGAGTACACATCCCTGTAGGGCGCCGGTGTTGAGGTTTGTTGTGTGCAGGAGGCACTGTTGCCTGCCTTCAGGCCTATGAGTCAAGAAGCCGAGGATACAGTTGCAGATGGCAGAGCAGAGACCTAGTTTAGAGATTAGTTTGTTTGGGATTATAGTGTTGAAGGCAGAGTTGAAGCCTCACCTTGGTATCCTTATGATGCAGATGCTTCAGGGATTAGTTTAGGGCTACACAGACAGTACTTGTTAGGTTGGTAGGAAAATTGCAAGGGATCAAGGCAGGTTGTGAGGCTAGAGTTGATAAGAGCCATGATTAATCTCTCAAAAGACTTCATAGTTATGAAGGTTAGAGCCGTTGGGACTCTTTGCATGTGTTTTCTTTGATACTGGGATGATGGTGGTCTCCTTTAAAGAGGTGGGCATTTCAGATTGTAGCAAGGAGAGGTTAAAGATGTTGGTGAATGCTTCCACCAGCTGGTCCACGCAGGTTCTGAGTGCGTGCCGGGATCTCCTTCTGGGTCAGTTGCTCTCTGTGGGTTCACTCACAGGAAAGTCGAGCTGACACCTGCTGCAGGGACTGAGGGAACAGGTGGGTTTATTTTGTTAAAATAAGATGGTTTGAGTTCTACAGCAGGATCAGCAAAAACAAAATGGGCTTTGTCCCTTTGGAAACCAGACAGGGCAAGTGATGATAATAGTGTCGGTTAGATGGGCTTGAGATTGGTATGACAGATTGGCACAACATCGAGGGCCGAAGGGCCTGTACTGTGCTGTAATGTTCTATGTTCTATGATGGCTCAAGAATGGAGAAAGTGACAGAGAAGACTATTACTGCTATAATATTTTCACACCATATTTTGGTGCCAATTGTAATGTTTTGATTGACAGAAATGATTCTTATTGCACTTGAATTATCTGCAGTGATGCTGAGACACTTGCAAAGGCCAATTTTTAAGACCCTCAGTTGGACTGTGAATCACATTTAATATTCTTTCCATTTTGCTTCTGCCACCTCCTTTGCAATGGCCTAGTTGTATTGTTGCTGGGCTGTTAATCCAGAGACTCCGATAATGTCCTGGGGACCCAGGTTCAAATCCTGCCATGGCAGATGGTAGAATTTGAATTCAATAAAATATCTGGAATTAAGAATCTAATGATGATCATGAATTAATTGCTGACTGTCAGGGAAATAAACCATCTATCATTAATATCCTTTAGGGAAGGAGACTGCCATCCGTACTTGGTCTGGCCTACACGTGACTCCAGACCCACAGCAATGTGGTTGACTCTTAACTGCGCTCTGGGCAATAAATGCTGCCGTAGCCAGCGAAGCCCTCATCTCATGAATGAATAAAGAAAGAAAAAGTTTGCAAAATGCCCTGCCATTGGACATGCAAATAGGAGTGAGCAAAGGTGTCACCCAATCTTTAAGATTCAACTTAAATCAGCTGATCGTTTTCAGACACATCACTTTCTTTATATATCAGAGGCTTTTCAGGTTTAGTACTGTCTTAACTTTGATCAGTTTGAAAACATAATACAGTATCAGGCTTTGGTGAAACTATCTAAGGTGCTGACCTAACCTGAAAGTTATTCAATCTCCTCGCACTCATCCTTCCTTTTCCTCATGTTGCCAGCAAAGTCTTACAGATCTGTGACAAGGTCTGAATATGAATACTCAACATTTTGCAGAGCACTTGTTAAAATAAAATGATTTGAGTTCTACGGCAGGATCAGCAAAAATAAAACAGACTTCATCTCTTCAGAAAGAAGGCAAGACGGAACTCAATGGGAGTTCCTCCAACTTGTAAATAAAGGCTCTTTGTGCTTTTTTTTTCAGTATTTTTAATTGTGGACTGAAATGGGAACAGAAACTGTCTCAAAACCAAGGGCTGTGGAAGGAATTGCTGCATTTGTTTTTTTGAAAAGCAACTTATCCTACTCATTCTAAGTGATGTTTACACTGCTGCTTTGTTTTGGGGGAGGAGTTTCAAGCTGGCTGGTATCTCGGGGTGTGGTACAACATAAGATTCACCCGGGAACAAGAAGCTGATTGGCTTGTGGAATTGTGACCATTGCCGAGGTCAAATGTTCACCTTTCTGCCAACAACTACCTGATTGGCTCTTGAGTAGCCAACCAGCTTAGGGGAGATGACCGATATTATCAGAATCCCTTATATCTCTGGAAGTGGAATTGGTGTGCCTTTTGCACGAGAAAATGCCTTAATCCTGTAGGAATATGGGGAGAAAAGGAGAATATGGCAATGAGAGAGGGATCAGCCCCAATCTACAAAGGCCTTTTCCAGTTTCAGTAAACTGCAGCTTTTAGCAGATAAATCAAAGGCTTTTTTTTATTGTAAGCTAGACACTCTGTTTCTCCTATAACTAAGTATTGAGGGCCGAAGGGCCTGTTCTGTGCTTTATTTTTCTAAGTGAAAAGTTCCAGGAGAGAAGAGACAGAGGGCAGCCAGTGCTAGCAAGTAAAGGGATCATCTCAATGAACCCTGTGGACAGGGCCCTTTGAATTGCAGTCCAGTCTTTCCCTCTGCCCATTACACTGAGTGTGTGAGTGTGTGAGTGAGTGTGTGAGTGTGTGAGTGAGTGTGTGAGTGTGTGAGTGTGTGAGCATGTGTGACCAAATCAGAAGTTACACCTCACCAGGTTATAGTCCTCGAGGCACCACCTCGTGCTCTCATGAGGAGCTTTGAACAGGTCACCAACTTCACCAACACCTTCCACCCCAACCTAAGTTCTCCTGGGCCATCTCTGATATATTTCTCCCTTTCCTGGATCTCTCTGACTCCATCTCCTACAAACCAATGTCCATTTCAAACCGACCGACTCTCACAGCTACCTAGAATACATCTCCCCTCACCCACCTTCCTGCAAAAATTCCATCCCCTATTCCCAATTCCTCCACCTCCACCGCATCTGCTCCCAGGATGAGGCATTCCACTCCCGCACATCCCAGATGCCCTTGTTTTTTCAAGGACCACAACTTCACTCCCCCCACCCACCTCCCTCCCACCCCTGCAGTGATCGAGAACGCCCTTGACCGTGTCTCCCGCATTTCCCGCAACACATCCCTCACACCCCGCCCCCGCCACAACCGCCCAAAGAGGATCCTCCTCGTTCTCACACACCACCCCACCAACTTCCGGATACAACGCATCATCCTCCGACACTTCCGCCATCTACAATCCGACCCCACCACCCAAGACATTTTTCCATCCCCACCCCTGTCTGCTTCCCGGAGAGACCACTCTCTCCGTGACTCCCTTGTTCGCTCCACACTGCCCTCCAACCCCACCACACCCGGCACCTTCCCCTGCAACCGCAGGAAATGTTACACCTGTCCCCACACCTCGTCCCTCACCCCTATCCCAGGCCCCAAGATGACTTTCCACATCAAGCAGAGGTTCACCTGCACATCTGCCAATGTGGTATACTGCGTCCACTGTACCCATTGTGGCTTCCTCTACATTGGGGAAACCCAGTGGAAGCTTGGGGATTGAGATAACAAAGTGTGAAGCTGGATGAACATAACAGGCCAAGCAGCATCTTAGGAGCACAAAAGCTGACGTTTCGGGCCTAGACCCTCTAGGCCATCTTTGTGCTCCTAAGATGCAGCTTGGCCTGCTGTATTCATCCAGCTCCACACTTTGTTATCTCGGATTCTCCAGCATCTGCACTTCCCATTATCTCGGGAAGCTCGGGGACCGCTTTGCAGAACACCTATACTTGGCTCGCACTAAACAACTGCACCTCCCAGTCACAAACCATTTTAACTCTGTCTCCCATCCCTTAGGTGACATGTCCATCATGGGCCTCCTGCACAGCCACAATGATGCCACCTGAAGGTTGCAGGAACAGCAACTCATATTCCGCCTGGGAACCCTGCAGCCCAATGGTATCAATGTGGACTTCACAAGCTTCAAAATCTCCCCTCCCCCCCACTGCATCCCAAAACCAGCCCAGCTTGTCCCTGCCTCCCTAACCTGTTCTTCCTCTCACCTATCCCCTCCTCCCACCTCAAGCCCCATCCCTCCTTTCCTACCTACTAACCTCATCCCACTCCCTTTACCTGTCCGTCCTCCCCGGACCAACTTATCCCCTCCCTAACTCCCCACCTATACTCTCCTCCACTGGCTCCATCCCCACCTCTTTGACCTGTCTGTCTCCTCTCCACCTATCTGCTCCTCTATCCATCTTCCATCCACACACACATACACACACTCACACACACACACACACACCCACACACCCACACATACCCACACACTCACACACACACTCACACACACACACTCACACACATACACACA